>NC_067403.1:13020750-13320750 GCF_016432865.1 Antechinus flavipes | reverse complement strand
TTTGGAAAATGAGTACATTGAATGAGGTTTGGAAAACAGTGTTTAGCTAAAGACTCAACTATTGAATCAAGAAATTATCAAACTGTGATGGGAGGGTATAGAGAGAAAAAAGTTCTGATTTAAGCAGTTAAATGGGATGCTATAAAAGGAAATAAAGAAATACATAGAAAGAAAAACAATGAAATATTTAGTAGAAAAATAGAAAAGAGAAGTGGTAACAAAAAGTTCATTTACTTCAGTTTGTCTGACTCTGTGACCCCATTTGGGTTTGTTTGTTTTTTGGCAATGATACTAAAATGATTTGTCATTTTCTTCTCCAGCTGATTTTATAGATAAGGAAACTGAGGCAAACAGGGTTAAATTGCTTACCCAGGTTCATATAGCTAGAGGAGTATCTGAGGCTATATTTGAACTTATTAAGTCTAATGTCTTCCTAGCTCTAAGTCTATCATTCTATACATTGAGCCACCTAACTGCCTTTCATGCTTTATCTTTATGTCTATTTATGTCTGTCTGTATCTCTTTGTATACATATTCATGTATGAATATATACCTTATCTTTTGAGTTAACAATACCCATGGCTTCAGGAGCTTGTGAGCAAAGTAGGAATAATTAATGTGAACCTAAAATTTTACTGTAAGGAGATAAAATCTTTGCATAATCAAAGAGCAATGTTTGTTGACTTCAGTTCAATAAGCATTTATTAAGCACCTACTATATGTCAGACACTGTGGACACACACAAAAAAAGAATCATCTCTTGCCATAAAGAGTTAATCTTTGAACTGATCTAATCATTGTGGAAAGCAATTTGAAGCTATGCTCATATCCTTGAACTCACTACTAGGTCTACAATCTACTTATAAATTCTTACAAGGACTTATTTGTGCAAACAAAATTACAATAGCTGTTTGTGGTGATTGAGAATAGGAAATTGAAATGTCCATCAATTGGGGAATGGCTGAAGAAGTATATGAGAGTGATGGAATATTGCTATGCAACTCTGGCTAAAGAATTAGAAATGAAGAGCAGGTAGATTTCAAAAAAACCTGAAAAGACTTATATGTGCTGATGCAAAGGAAAGTGAGCAGAACCAAGAGAACATTGTACATAGTAATAGCAATCATGTATGATGATCCACAGTGAATGATGTAGCTATTCTCAGCAATATGACTCAACACAATTCCAAAGGATTCATAATAAAAAGTGCTATTCACCTCCAAAGGGGGAAAAAAAAACTGATAGACTCTGTGTGTTAATTAAAGCATATTACTTTTTACTTTCTGTATTTTTAAGCTTTTTTTTTTTAGTTTTTCACAACATGGCTAATATGTTTTGCACTATTGAACCTATATAAAATTGCTTATGATGGGAAAGTCAGGGAGGGAGAGAGAAAATTTAGAGTTCATTTTTTTTAAATTAACGTTAAAAGTTATCTTTATATGTAACCTGAGGAAAATAATATCTATTTTTAAAAAGAATCCACCTTTGAACCCTTAAAAGTACAATAGCAAATATAAAAGATAATAAAATAGCAGTATACGTCAAGAAGATAAACACATGCTTGAAAATCAGTGAATTCATTATGATGGGTCTAGGTCCTTTTCTTTCCCCTCTTCCTTTGGAGATCACTTGCTATCCACTTGTAGATTTACCCCCAGTTTGAGACTTACCAATTTCCTACTAGAAGGAGATATAAAAGATATAAAAGGAGATAGAAGGAAAAATAAAGGAAATATAAAGATAAAAAAGGATTCATAACTAGGTCTTGTATCAGTATGGTTTTGACCTTCTAATAACTCATTTACAAACTTGTCCGCGTTGACATTGTTCTGAAGAACCAGTAAGAAATCTCACTATTCTTTTGCCCAGTATCTAAAGCTCTTATTTTATTTTCTCTCTATTCCCCAAAGAGGAAAATAAGGGAATAAGCGTTTACATCTTACCTATTATATACCAGGTTCCGTTCTAAGCATTTCACAAATGCAAATACAACATCTTTTGATACTCACAACATTTCTGGAATTAGGAGCATCCCCATTTTACAGCTGAGGAAATGAGGCAAATTAAATCCAAAACAAATTTAAAAAAAATTAAGGGGCAAAGTATAGTCCACTTTGACAAGAAGATATAGTTTATAGGAAGTTGTAATATAAGAAAAGCCAAAAAGTTTTACTGGTGTCTAATTGTGTAGATCTCAAAGGTCAAATTATAATAGGGAATCCCTATTGCTTTCATCTCAAACCACCAAGTTGAACATTAAGATTTGACAGTGGATCTGGTTTATTCTGATGGTGGTTGTACTTCTAATAGTAGTAGAAGTAGCAATAGCACAGTAGTAGTAGTATCTGAAGAAGCAACAAATCATAGCAGTGTCCGCAGTCAACAGCAAAGATAGTAATATCAGCAACAGCTACAGCGGTAAGTAGAACTAGTATAAGGAGCAATAGTAAATAGTAGCAGCAGAAATAGCAAATAGAATTTTTCTATTTCTATCAGCATCAATAACAGTAGTAAATAGTAGTAGTATCAGCAGTAACAGCAGTAGTAAATAATATTATCAACAACAATAGTAAATAGTAGCAGCAGCAGCAGTAGGTTGTTACAGTAGCAGTAGCAGTAAATTGTAACAGGAGCAGCAGTAAGTAGTAACAGTAGTAGCAGCAGCAACAGTAAGTAATAACAGTAGCAACAGCAGCAGTAAATACTATCGGCACCAGTAATAATAAATATTACTAGTAGCAGCAGCAGCAGCAGCAGGAGTAAATAATATTAGTAGCAGCAACAGTAAGTAGTAATAGTAGCAGCAGCAGCAATACCTAGCAGCAGCAGTAATAGTAAATAAATATTAGTAGCAGCAGCAGCAACAGTAATGGTAAATATTACTAGCAGCAGCAGCAGTAGCAGCAAGTAGTACCAGTACCAGAATTAAATAGCACTACTATCAGCAGCAACAGCAGCCGTAATAAATAGTAGCTAGTGTTATCGCAGTAGCAGTAGCAATAGAAGTAGTAGTAATAAGACTAGTAGTGTGGCAGGAGGAGGAACATCAGTGGTAGTAATAGTAGCAGCAGGAGGAAGAGGAATAGCAGCAACAATAGCAGCAGCTAGCATTATAAAACCCTGTCTTCAGAGTGTTTCACAAATATTGTTTCATTTTATCTTTATAACCCTGGATGCTAAATAATATTATTATCCCCATTTCACAGATGGCAACATTGAGATTAAGTGACTTGCCCCAAATCACAAAGCTAGTGTCTGCAGTCATATCTGCACTCAAGTCTTCCTGCTCTACATCTAGCTCTCTGTGTTCTGTGCCACCTAAGTGCTTCTAAGGTTGGACTTCAGGCACCACCAAAATGGGACTGACTTCTTTGAATTTTTTTTTTTTTAATCTAAAACCCAGTTCCATTGTCTCAAATTTCAGGGAGCTATGAAAGGATCCCAGGGGCTGCAGAGCCTGGCCCATGTCAGCAGGTTCGGTCTGAAGCGGTCTGAGGCCGTTCATCCTTGTGACTTTTAAAAATTCTTGATCTCCCCCTTGGTTTTGCCAAAAAGGACTTCAAGTGACGACAAATAGAACAGGGTTTTCAATAACCCAGATGCTTGTCAGTGAAGAAATGAACTGAGACCACCAACTTATTCCATCAAGTTTTCTTTTGACACAGCTTGAAAGTCGGGGCCTTCCATCCCTTTGGGTCTCCAACTCTTTCATGTACTTAGTTTACTTAGCTAGCAAAAGAGAACAGTTGCTACTTGTCCATTTAAATCCAACTCTGGCCTCCACGTAGGAGAAAACATACAACTATTTCACAGTATAACTATGTGAATCTCTCTCTCTCTCTCTCTCTCTCTCTCTCTCTCTCTCTCTCTCTTTCTGTGTGTGTGTGTGTGTGTGTGTGTGTGTGTGTGTGTGCGCGCCTAAGTTATGGAAGAGAGTGAGGGGAAAACTGGTAATATCCCACGTAGACATTTCAGTAGATCCATGATATTCTGAGGGTGAGTACTTCATCCCTTCCCTAGTGTAGATTACAGCTTTTTAATACCTTATTACCCCCCCCAAGATATTCTTTTCCATGCTCTTCCATAAATGTTCTATAAAGGATCAGTCCAGTGTTTTAGAAGCTTTCTTCTACTTCTTTTATCATTTCACTGGCCTTGGACTGGCCATCTGTTATCGCTGAATCTTGCTCTAGGACATCACATCCCCACTTCTTTTTGATATACATATAATATACACTTATCTACATAATTATGTATACCTGCATATGATTATTGCTATAGAAGTCATCTCCATTTCAGCAAGGCTTTGCCAATTTTTCCTTCATATTCTTATAGAAAACACAAGTTGGACTTGAAGAATAACATGCTACAACACATACTTATATATAAATGTTTACATGTGTATGTATGTGTCTATATGCTCATGTGTATATGTGTGTAGAGAGACTGACAGATAAAGTGCTGCAATGGATAGAACAACTGGCTTGGAATCAAAAGGACCCGAGTTCAAATATGACCCTGAGTAAGTCACTTAACATTGTTTTCCTCAGTTTCTTCATCTGTAAAACGGGTTGGAGAAGAACATGGCCAACTACTCCATTATCTTTGACAAGAAAACCCTAAAGAAGGTCACAAATGGTTGGACGTGGCTAAAAGGGTCAAACAACATAGATATGTATGTTTGTATATCTTTGATGATCTCTTTATTTTTGCTTTTTCTGCACAAGTTCATCATGAGGAATCTCCTGCAGCATATTATGCTTATGCTTACCATATTTTCTCCTATCATCTATGTCACCTGAGGATGCACCACTCCATATTCTATAGCCATAGAGAGGTGCTGGAAGAATATTGATTGGAATTCATTAGGGGTTCAATCCCTGCTCTGTTGAGATTATTCGAGCATTGTTTTACATCTGTACTCTGGTCTTCGCTCCTGTAATTATCCAATGAGAATGAGCTCCTCCCTTTTTCCTACATTGACAAATACTATTCATCTATCAAAGGGCAAGTTCAAGCTGCATCCCCTTCAGAAAATCTATTGCGACCTCTCCAGCTTGGAGAGTTCTATCCTTTTTTTTTTTTTTTTTTTTTTTTGCCAAAGTAATTTTTTATTTTTTTTATTTTTTTTATTTTTATTTAATAATAACTTTATATTGACACTCGTTTCTGTTCCGATTTTTTTTTCCCTCCCTCCCTCCACCCCCTCCCCTGGATGGCAAGCAGTCCTTTATATGTTGGATATGTTGCAGTATATCCTAGATACAATATATGTTTGCAGAACCGAACAGTTTTCTTGTTGCACAGGGAGAATTGGATTCAGAAGGTATAAATAACCCGGGAAGAAAAACAAAAATGCAAATAGTTCAATTCGTTTCCCAGTGTTCTTTCTTTGGGTGTAGCTGCTTTTGTCCATCATTTATCAATTGAAACTCAGTTAGGTCTCTTTGTCAAAGAAATCCACTTCCATCAAAATATGTCCTCATACAATATCGTTGTCGAAGTGTATAATGATCTCCTGGTTCTGCTCATTTCACTTAGCATCAGTTCATGTAAGTCTCGCCAGTCCTCTCTGTATTCATCCTGCTGGTCCTTTCTTACAGAACAATAATATTCCATAACATTCATATACCACAATTTACCCAGCCATTCTCCAATGGATGGGCATCCATTCATTTTCCAGTTTCTGGCCACTACAAACAGGGCTGCTACAAACATTTTGGCACATACAGGTCCCTTTCCCTTCTTTAGTATTTCTTTGGGATATAAGCCCAATAGAAACACTGCTGGATCAAAGGGTATGCACAATTTGATAATTTTTTGGGCATAATTCCAGATTGTTCTCCAGAATGGTTGGATTCATTCACAACTCCACCAACAATGCAATAGTGTCCCAGTTTTCCCGCATCCCCTCCAACATTCATCATTATTTTTTCCTGTCATCTTAGCCAATCTGACAGGTGTGTAGTGGTATCTCAGAGTTGTCTTAATTTGCATTTCTCTGATCAATAATGATTTGGAACACTTTTTCATATGAGTGGTAATAGTTTCAATTTCATCCTCTGAAAATTGTCTGTTCATATCCTTTGACCATTTCTCAATTGGAGAATGGCTTGATTTCTTATAAATTTGAGTCAGTTCTCTATATATTTTGGAAACTCATAATGGAGTGTCCATTGTCAAAGACCCTGATTTGCAAATTAGGCAAATAGATGGCTTTGTGCCATCTCCCTTTATTTGTGAGAGGCAGTATGGCACAGTGGTAGCCAAGAAGCCAGACTTTCATGTATCTTGATAGTGTGATCCTGAGCAAACCTTATAATGTCTCAGGGCCTTAGGCACCTTTCTATCATCTGAGTTACACATGAATTGCTGATCTGCATCAGTGGAAGGAGTGTTCACACTGGGACTCCTCTACTGGGATGAAATCAAATATCTAAGTAATGAGGAAAAAAAGAGAAAAAAATCCTCTGATACCACATTGTCTCATACAAGTGATCCTTAGACCTTGAAAGTTAAGCTCTAGTATATCCAACCATTCTAAAAGAGCTTGGATATGAACCCAGTAACACTCCCCGTGGCTGTGGTTCAAGTAGCAAATTGGTTAAGAGGAGGGGCTCATCTCGAGAGACTAGACATCCAAAAAGGATTTCATTCTTTTTGTTTTGTTTTGGGATTTCTTGGTTGGATTTTTTGGTTTTATTTTAGTTTTTTTGTATGTTTGTTTGTTGGGTTGGTTGGGTTTTTGGGCCATAGTAATCCTCTACTAAAACTTAGAGTGGTGGTGATCCCTACTGGTGCATGGGGTACCAACTCTGATGGAATCATGGATTCTCATAGGCAATTCCCTTTTTTTTTTTTAATTTTAAAAAGTGTAGACCTGAAAGAAAGCTTAGATGATATCTATTTTCCATGTGCATGAACTTCATTCTAGCTTCCTAGACTTCTTAAGAACTTCTAATACCTTTAAATGAAACCCTGACACACTAATTCTTACAAATGGTCAGTGTAAATGAATTAATTCCCAGGAAGCAAGCTCCCCAGGCAAAAACAGACACAGAACTCCTAGTCTACATCTGTAATATAGCTTGACACTGCTTAGTTCTTTCAGATATATACTCGATTTAGTTCTGGCAAAATATACATTTAGATATAGGCAGTCACCCAGTGTCTGCCAGGTTGTCAGCACCTGGGCACACACATGACCAAAAAATGGCAGAATTTCATAATTAGATGGAACCTCAAAGGCCATGTAGCCTATTGCACACTGGACCACAAAGCCACTCTCTAACAACCTGATAAGAGCTTTGCCTGAAGCCTAATAGTTACTGACATACACTACCTCTCTCCCCAGACAAAGCTAGCCCTTAGAACCAATTGCATGGGATTTGCTCTTTCTCTTCTCTTAGATAGCAAAGGAAAAGCAAGGGCAGCAGACAACCTTCTGGGGACCCGAGCAATGAAGCAAGGGTTGGAAAGTTTGGACAGTGTCACAGACGGAAGAGCCTTCCTATATTGGGAGTGGAGGAACCCAGGGTTTTAGCTACCTTTATCTTTTGCATAGGAGGTTGTTATTGCCTATGATCTTCTTCTTTAGGGTTAAGCATCTCTCAGTCAATGAACCAATGAATATAACCTCTAGTGCCAGACCCTGTGTTAAGCAATAAGGATTTTTAAAAGGCAAAATTCAGCCCCTGCCCTCAAGGAGTTAACAATCCAATAGAGAAGAGAAAGTGCAAAGAAAAATATACAAAGGAATCAATGTATAAGATAAATAGGAAATAATTAAGAGAAGGAAGGCATTGGGATTAAAAAGGATTATAAAAGTCTTCTGGTAGAAAGTGGGATTTTAGTTAGGACTTAAAAGAAGCTTGGAGGTCAGGAATTATAGTGAAGGAGGAAGGAGGGATCATTCAGAGAAAATGCCCAGAGGCAAGAGATGCAATGTCTTCTTTATGGAACATCCAAGAGATCATCTACAAATGGAAGAGTTCTTGGGGGGGGGGGGGGGGGAGAGGAGATTGGAAAGCTAGAAGGTGTAGAGTATTTTGTATTTATAGGTAACAAGGATCCCCACTGGAGTTTGCTGAGAGAGAAAGAGAGAGAGAGAGAGAGAAAGAGAGAGAGAGAGAGAGAGAGAGAGAGAGAGAGAGAGAGAGAGAGAGAGAGAGAGAGAGAGAGAGAGAGAAGGGGAGGGGAGGGAAAAGGAGAGGAGAGGAGAGAGACTGAGACTGTGTGTGTGTTGGGATGGATGACTGTGAAGTGAGTGCTGCAGTGTGCCAAAATCAGATCTATGTTTTAGGAAAATAAGTTCAGTGGCTTACTAGAAAAGAAATTGGATTGATGTAGGGAGAGACTGCCTACCAATAGACTAGGAGAATAATCAAGGGGTTATCCAATTATCTCAGCACCAAGGGATGCTGAGATGAGGATCTGCACTAGATGGTTAGCGATGTCAGAAGGGGGAAGAAGGTGTATTCAAGAGACATTGCAAAGGGGAAGCTGACAGGCCTTAGCAAGAGCCTGCCAAGAGGATAAAGCCTGTGGGCATATGTTGGGAGACACCATCACCAAATTCAGCTGATGAAACCATTTTGTTTCATATTTCTGTGAATCTGATCTTGGCCGGGTCTTCTCAGAACACAGAGAGAACCAGTTTAGGAGAAGAAAAAAGTCACTTTAGTGGAATTGTGTTCCAAATTGACTGAATAAAGTGTTCCCAGTTACTTCCTTAAGAAGGAGGGTTGACCTGGGGAGGCAGTTTGGGACCTGTTTATATGTTTATTGGTGGAGGCGCCCTTGGAGGACAATAAGAGATTATCTTTACATTTAAGCAGGACAGCTTCTACCACTCCCTAAATACATTAGAAACTTTTTGTATTACAAGGACCTCATTTTACAGTCGATATCTTTGCATCCTTCAATGTCTCTCCTGTAGTGTGATGCATAGAGTAGGTCCTCAATAATACTAATTGGTGTCCCTGTCACCGGTCTCCCTTCTACAATCCATCCTACATACAGCTGCCAAATTGATATGCTTAAAACACAGATCTGATCAATCATGTCACCTCTACTCAAAAATCTTCAATGGCTCCCATTGCTTTGAAGACAAACTACAAAATCTTAGTCTGGAATTTCAAGTCCTACATAATATGGCTCCTACCGACTTTTCCAATTTTAATGACACAGTCTCTTTTCTAGAAAAATTGGCTGGCTAACTGTTCCCTAGCTCACACTATTCTCATTTCCCTGGGCTATGCTTTCACACAAGTGATCCTTCACAGCTGAAACATCCTCACTCCTCATGTCTGCCTTAAAGAACCAATAAAGTATTGTTTGATGTCTCCTTCAATTGGAGACTTTTCCTGATCTCCCCATTTTTATACTCTCTTCCTCCTGAGAGTATTTTGCCTGTATTTAGATTTATTTACTTGTTCACTCAGTACATCACTGTAGGACTTAAGCTCTTTGAGGACAGAGACTGTATCTTAATATCTTGTGTATAATGGCTACTTAATAAATGCTTGATAAAATGGATCAAATTGAATAAAAATCTCAGGTTTTGTTGGTTTTAGTGTTTCACCTCTGAATCCTTTACTTTCCCAATCCATTGTTGTATCCCAGTCATAAATGACACCTCAAAAAGTCTTTTAAATCAGAGGTGTCAAATAATGTATCCCTGCTTGCAGCCAACAATAATCCTGAGAGCCAATGGAACCAGATTAAGAGATAATTGGAAAATACTTTAAAATACAATGAAACATAATATTACATTTTGCAAGCAAGTGGAATATATGACCTGCAGAGATCCTTCATTAGAGATTAGAAGCCAGTTTCTCTAGGAGTTTGACATGATTCTCCTAAATAATACTATGCTTGAGATAGTGCAATTATCAATACCTACATTTTCTAAAGACCAAAAATGACAGAAGGAAGTTAAGTGACAGGGTCACGGTCTTATAGTGTCATAGTTGGAACCAGATAGTATACTAGATCCTCCAAGAAGCCTTCCCTAGTCCTTCCCTAAGGGGATATTTTCTCCTTGAATACATATCTCCTTCTTCCTTGTAGCTATTTGTGCATATATTTTGTCCTCTTTAATAAATCATAAAACCACAATTTTAGAACAGGGAGAATTAAAAAAAAATCTGAATTCCCTAATTTTACAGGTTAAGAAAGTGAAATTCAGAGTAACTTGATGACTTGCCAAGAACCCCACAAAGGGTTGAAAAACTCATTGAGTATCATTGCTTATCTTCTCAAGTGGGTGATATGGTGTAGACTGGAAGGAGAATGAATTTGAAATTCAATGAATGCATGTAAAAAATTAGTTAATCAATTAATTGAAAGAAAGAAAGCAAACACTTTTTGATGGCTGTATCAGTGGAGGAAAAGAAAGGACTGGATATTTGGAAGATGTCACCAGGTCAGGAGAAAATCAAAGAAGAGACTAAATAAGGAGGCAAAGGAAGAAAGAACTTAACAAATTAGGACCCGAATGAGTGAGAAATGACAGGTTCTAGCCCCAGCTCTGCTACTAACTAGCCATCTACCTTTCTTCCCCTTAGCTTCCTCACCCATGAAATAGAAAGACAGGACTCAATGATCTCTTAATGTCTCTTCTGACTCAACAATTCCTCTTTTCTCTGATGGAATAGGCATATACCCCAGGACTGGAAAGAGCTAAAAAGAAAGGATCACGACCTTGGATTTGGGAAATGATAGTGACTGAATAAGTAGAAAACAGAGGCGGCTTTTCCTGCAGGGTAACATTCCCTTTGATAAACTGTACAGCAAAATCACCCCGAACTTTTAATTCCTCCAATAACGAGCTCCACAAATGCCATTATCTGTTTGCTTGTGAATCTAGCATTTATTCTAATGCCGCAGATAAAACCACAGGCTCTAATATTATAGGACAAGGATGGAGTGAGCAATGCTTAATGCTATTCAAGATACTCAGAGGTAAAAAGCTGCAAATGAAAATTATTACAATGAGCAAGAATAAAATTATTATAAAGCTGTCACATTTCTAATATTTCATATCACTTCTGACCATAAGCTCACAGCTATAAAAGCAATATCTTTTACTCGTCAATGTGCACAGATGATGGTTTGCATTCTTCCAGGCTTATGATGGTAAAATGCCTTTAATTATGTTCCAGATAGCTACTTGAAAGGCATTCCTAAACCTCTTCAAGGTCAGAGCCGCCTTTCTTGCTGATCCTTAGATCATCCGTCTCTGATTTCGGTTTCAGCGACACAATCTCGAGTTTTATTCCTAGGATTCACGACACTGCTGCATGGACCACCTGGGCACCGATCAGTAACCCCTGTCTCCAAAGGCTCCATTGCTGTATGCTTGATGTCTGGGTCCATAGTGCTCTCCTCTGCTCCTCTCTAGAGGTCAGCTAAACTCCCAACGCCACCGACTTCCTGTAGCAGACGTGAAGCCTGAATTCTGCAAAAAGTCACCATATTTGGGGCCATTTGGGGTCTTGAATATAAAACAGATGGTAAACAGCAAAAGCCTCAGATGGCCTGTGTTTCCAGTGACACCTTGTAATGAGAACAAGAACGAAATGATTGGTTGCCAATCATGGAGCTAAGTAGGCACCTTGAAAGCCCAGGACTGTACATAGTTTATGTTGGATTTAAGCGATCGCTAGCTACGCTGCATACAGTAATAGACTTTACTCCCAAACCATTTATTTAAACCTGCAGACACCAAAACCCAAAAAAGAATCATCTTCATGGATCACTGACCTTGTTAACAAGTAGCAAATAGGATAAACTCTATATTACAGGAGCACCCACTAGCTGAGCTCTTATTAAGGGTACAGCAACATTGGAGTTTCTCTGTTTTCAGAGATTTCCGATTTATCCCCTCATCCCTGACATTCCATTCTCTGACACAGATCTAGTATGGGTTAAATATGGACTTTGAAAAGATATAAAACACAGACCAAGTTCAGAGCCCGGAGTTAATTAAACATGTGCTAAATGAGGGCCGGTGATAGGCATGATCATAGAATTAGAAGATTTGGAGCAAGAGGGGCTTTAGTGATCAGCTGGGATGATTCTCTCATTTTTAAACAAGGAAAATAGACCTCAGAAAAGGTAACTGACTTGCCCACAGAGACGGTAAAAGAATCAGCATCTCTATATCCAATAGGTTAGACACTGCACTAAGTACATTGTGAATGTTATTTCATCAATCACTTTGGGACCTAGATCCTATTACCATCCCAATTTTACATTTGATAAAATTGAGCTAGGCAGCAGGTAAGTGACTGGTCCAAGATCATACATCTGGCAATTATCTGAGGCCAGATTTTAATTCAGGGCTTCCTGACCCCAGGCTTAGTGGTTTATCTACTGCCCCACCAGGGGCATCCAGGATCAAACAGGAAAGGAGAAGAGATAATATTTGAATTTCTAGGTCTTTTGATTCTAGGTCTTTTTTACTGACCTCATGAAGGTCCGCAATGTATTTTATATGTTAGATCTGAGTAGTTGATATATAATCAGCCCATCTGAATGTATATTTGCATTTGCAAAAACATACACATGCCTTTGGAGAACATGGAAGAGAATTGTTCCACTATCCCTCCTTTCAACATATTATTCTATAGCAACTTTGATGATTTCTAACTGTGTGAAATGACAAATCCTTTAGATCCCTGCCCCTCACTCTGCTCATATGAAAAAATGAAAGTGTCAATAATGCATGGCCTACCTCATAGGGCTGTTGGGAAGAAACAGAACTATAAATGGTATTCTATAAGTGTAAGTTGTTATCATTATTATTCATTAACACACCTTAAATACCTAAGCACAGTCCAAACAAAGTCAAACTCATTGGAATCCTTAGCCATAGTTCCAACTCTAGAGTAGGGGGAGGAAGTGGAATCTCACTCATCCTTTAAAGTCTATTTCTGCTAATCACTTCTTCAATACCTTACATACCTTAATAAAGGAAAAATAATTCATCATCTGAGAACCAAGCCTCTTCTCTGAATTGTGAACTCCCTATTAGATTGTGAGCCCCTTGAAAGAAGAGGTTGTCTTTTGCCTTTTTTTTTCTATACATATTTCCACATTTATTGTGTTGCACAAGACAAATCAGATCAAAAAGGAGAAAAATGAGATAGAAAAAAGCAAGCAAACAACAGCAAAAAAGGTGAAAATATCATGTTGTGATCCACGTAATCCACAATCCTCTCTGATTGCAGAGGGCTCTCTCCATCACAAGTCTATTGTAATTAACCTGAATCAACTCATAGTAGAAAAGAGCCATGTCCATCAGAGTTGATCATCACATAATCCTCTTGTTGCTAGGTATGGTGTTCTCCTGGTTTTAGATAGATGCTAATGATCATTTTAAGGAAAACTTCATTTATTCCTCTTTTGTCTAGTGATTTTTAATAGAAATGCTTGTTGGATAAGTCAAAGGCTTTTTCTGCATCTATTGAGATAATCATGTGATTTCTTTTAGTTCAATTGTTGATATAATCAATTATGCTAATAGTTTTCCTAATATTGCATTCCTGCATTCCTGGTATAAATCTTACTTGGTTATGGCATATTATCTTGATGATATGTTGCTGTAATCTCTTTGTTAATATTTTATTTAAGATTTTTACATCAATATTCATTAGGGAAATTGGTCTATAATTTTCTTTCTCTGTTTTGACCCTACCTGGTTTAAATATCAGCATCACATCTGTGCCATAAAAGGAATTTGGTAGGACTCCTTCTTTCTCTATTTTTTCCAAATAGTTTCCATAGTACAGAATTCATTGTTCTTTAAATATTTGGTAGAATTCACTTGTGAATCCAGCTGTCCCTGGAGATGCTTTCTTATGCAGTACATTAATAGCTTGTTCAATTTTTTTTCCCTAAAATGGGACTATTTAAGTAATTTATTTCCTCCTCTGCTAATTTGGGCAATCTATATTTTTGTAAGTATTCATCCATTTCAATTAGATTGTCAGACAAGTTAGGCAAAATAGCTGCTAATTATTGCTTTAATTTCCTTTTTATTGGTGATAAGTTCACCCTTTCCATTTTTGATACTGGTAATTTATTTTCTTTTTTTTTTCCTTTTTCTAATCAAATTAATTAAAGGGTTATCTGTTTTGTTGGTTTTTACCATAAAAATTAACTCTTAGTTTTGTTTTTTAGTTCAATAGTTTCCATACTTTCGATTTTATTTATCTCTTTTGTTTTCAGAATTTCAAATTTGGTATTTAATTGAAGGTTTTTAATTTGTTCTTTTTTCTAGCTTTTGTAGTTGCATGCCCAAATCATTGATATTATGTTTTATTCTCATAGCTATTTAGAGATGTAAAATTTCCCCAGAACTGCTTTGACTACATCTCGTAAATTTAGTTATGTTGTCTCATTATTATCATTTTCTTGGATGAAATTATCAATTATTTCTATGATTTTGTATTTCATCCACTCATTCTTTAGGACTAGATTATTTAGATATTATGATTAGATATTAGATATATTTTAGTCTATTTTCCCTTAATTACATGTAGTTTTATATAGCATAATTATCCAAAAAAAAGATTCATTTACTAATTCCACCTTTTTGCATTTGAATTTAAGGTTTTTGTTCCCTAACATAAGGTCAATTTTTATGTAGATTCCATGTACAGTACTGAGAAAAAAGTATATTCTTTTCTGTCCCCTTTCAATTTTGTCCAAAAGTCTACTACACCTAACTTTTCTAAAACTCTGTTTACTTCTCTAACTTCTTTCTTGTTTATTTTGTGGTTTAATTTATCTAGTTCTCATAGAGGTTGAGATCACCCCTTTGTATTTTTTTGGTATGTTTCCTCTTGCAACTCTTTTAACTTCTAGGAATTTGGATGCTATTCAACTTGGTGCATATATTTTTAGAAATGATGTTACTTCATTATTTATAGTACCATTTACAAATATGTCATTTCTTTCCTTATTATTAGATCTATTTTTTTTTTTATTTTGCTTGATCTGAGGTCAAGATTACTACCCCTGCTTTTTTTTTTTTTTTAACTTCAGCTGAAGCATAATAGGTTCTGCTCCAGCCTGTTATTTTTATTCTGGATGTATCTCTTTGTATTTCTTGTAAACAACATATTTTAGAATTCTGGCTTTTAATCTACTGCTATCCCCTTCTGTTCTATGGAAGAATTCATCTCATTCACATTCACACTTAAAATTACTAACTCTGTATTTCTTGCTATCCTATTTTCCCAAAATTATACTTTTCTCTTTCCCACTTTCCCTCCTCACCATTGTTTTGCTTCTTACCACCAGCTCCCTCAATTTGCCCTTTCCCTTTCCCCAATTTTTATTTTCCCCCTTGTACTTCTATTCACCCTTCTATTAATTTCTCCCTTTCTTTAACTCTTTCCCCTCCTATTTCTCTATAGGATGAGAAAAACTTATTTTTTAATTTTTCAAAATTTTATTATTTTCATTATACCTTTTTTATTTTCAAAACATATGCATGGATAAATTTTTAATATTGACTTTTGCAAAACCTTGTGTTCCCAATTTTTTCCTCCCTTCCCTCCCACTCCCTCTTCCACATGGTAAGTAATCCAATATATGTTAAACATGTTAAAATATAAGTTAAATCTCATACACACACACACACACACAGTTATCTTGCTTCACAAGAAAAATCAGATCAAAAAGGAAAAAAAATAGAAAGAAAACAAAATACAAGCAAAGAACAAAAAGAGTGAAAATGCTATATTGTGTTCTACCCTCAGTACCCATAGTCCTCTACCCAGAGTAGATGACTGTTTCCATCATAAGATCATTAGAGCTGACTCAATCATCTCATTGTTGAAAAGAGCAATGTCCATCAGAATTGATCTTTGTATAATCTTGTTGTTGCCATGTACAGTGATCTCCTCGTTCTGCTCATTTCAATCATCATCAGTTCCTGTAAGTCTCTCCAGGCCTTTTTGAAATCATCCTGCTGATCTTTATATTCCATATCATTTATATACTATAACTTATTCAGCCATTCTCTAATTGATGGGCATCCACTCAGTTTCCAGTTTCTCACCACCACAAAAAGTGCTGCCACAAATATTTTTGCACATGTGGGTCCCTTTCCCTCCTTCAATATATTTTTGGGATACAGGCCCAGTAGAAACACTGCTGGATCAAAGGGTATGCACATTTTGATAGCCCCTTGTGCATAGTTCCAAATTGCTCTCCAGAATGTTTGGATCAGTTCACAACTCCATCAACAATGTATTAGTGGTGAGAAGTTTCTATATCATATTAAATATGCTTGACTTTACCAATTTGATCCAAAACTAATGAGATTAAGGTTCAAACAATGTTCATCCTTCTCCCTTCTGTCTTCTTCCAGTACAATCTGTTTTCTGCCCCTACTTTCTGTGTTTCCTTTTCCTTTTCCAAAACTCTCATTTCCTTTCCCCATTTTTCTTTAATTCTCTTTTAAGACCATTTTTTGAATTCTTCCAAGAGAGCCTTGTGAGATAGAGAAGAATTCATATCATCCTTTGGGGAATCATCTGGGGACATTTTGCCTTCAGTGTCCTCAGGGTTTGAGGTCTGTTCTTCCCTGTCTCCGTAAAAGCTATCAGAGCTCTTTTTTTGCTTTTTTGCTCATTTTAAAAGGTTGAGGTCTGCTCTTAGGGCAAAAAAGAGATTGTCCCAAGCTTCCTTTACAGGTGACAGCAGCTTCATTTTGCCCTGGGGCCAGTGCTGTGGAACTTCATTCCCATGCTGGATAGGTATGGTCAAGTGAAGCATTACACCAGCTTCCAGTAGTTGCATTTGATGTCTCACAGCTAGTCTGTTCATCCATTGGCTTCTGAACCTGAACGGATTGGCCAATGCTTGTGCATTTTTTCTAAGAGTCTCCCAGTAGACTCCTCAGTGTGCGGAGGCCTGTCCATCCTGGATCCCTGAACTGGGCTGCCTCCTTCCCCCACACCTGATTGAAAAAGATATTTCCTGACATTTTTCCAAAATATTTTCTGATAGAAATGTGTTACACTCCAAATATTTGTGAGTTCTTTTGCTCCAAAACCTGTTCAGACACTTGATCTGGTGTTGATTCTGAGGGAAGCCAGGAAGAGCTCAAAGACCTGTCTAATCTCCACCATTTTGGCTCCACCTTTTGCCTTCTTTTACTCCCAACACTTAACACAGTGCTTGGCATCTAGTAACTGTTTGATTTATGCCTACTGACTGACTGGATCTGACGATGAACTGTTCCACTCTGCCTAGATTCATATTTGAAGGGTGTGATCATTACAAAGACAAAACTTTTTTATATATAATAATAACTTTTTATTTTTCAAAATACATTCAAAGATAGCTTTCAACATTCACCCTTGAAAAACCCTGTGTTCCAAATTTTCCTCCCTCCCTTCTCATCCTCCTTCTCCCCTAGATAGCATGTAATTCAATACAGGTTAAACAAGTGCAATTTTTCCAAACATATTAAGGACAAAACTTTGATCTTACTAGGACCTGTCAGAACTCATACTCTGCTATTATCACTTTTGAGAATCCAGGAACACCTCTAACAAATGATAAAACAATAAAAGAAGACTTAAGTGGAGACAATGTTTATTAAACCCAGAAAACTCTAATAATACTCAGCTTTCCCTCCATAATCCAGCTTTTAAGTCAGTGGCAGATACTGGAAAGCAGCCCAAACCACCACAGAACTTAGAGGAATTCTCCCAAAAGCCAATTTAGACACCTGTTGGTTAATTCAAACCATAGATCTCTCCATTTTGTAAGCATTTTGAAAGCATGACCACTGATTATTCACTTAAAAAAATCCATGGCACTCCAGCATAGTTATTGATAGTAAATGATAAATCCTCATTAACTTAATGATTTACTATTACTACTGTTAACTCTTATCACTTTCAGATCTACTTCCATCACCTGCAAAAATTGTCAGATAGAAGGAGATCTTCCTATTCTCTGCTAGTACTCATCCCATATATACAGAAGTTCCCTTTCAATCACTATAGTAATCACTGTCTATCTATAAGTAATCAACCCCTCCCCTATCTCCCATTTTCCATTTTCTCAACCTAAACCATACCTTCTCCTTCCTTGTACCCGCCAAAATTTCCATTACTTAAATAACAAATAACAGACTTCCCTTAATTTTAGACCCCTTCCACTTGTATGACTATCTTCTATCACTTAGAGAGGCTTAGATTACTCCAGTTGACACTACTACATTAAGGGTACTTTCTCTTATATCACATGGCATCCTGGTCCTAAAAATAAAGAATATTCCTTGCTCAAATGTTGACTTCCAGACTCTCTCTCCTCTTCCTTTGAGGTCCTCTCTATAAAAATTTATCATCCAAACAATTGCCTACTGTACCTAAGACATCTTTGATTTTTCCTCAAAGAAATTCATTTCATGGCTCATAGTCTTTTGTTCACTCTAATTTCTATCTGGAATGTAGTGGGTGCTTAATAAAGGCTTGTTGATTAATAGATTGATCTCAGATATCAAGTCTAAACTATATCTGAGCAAGACTCCTTTAAGGAAGAAACAGGAATTTGTTAAGTGCCTACAATGTGCCAAACACTGTACTAACTATTCTACAAATAAATATCTCATTTGATTATATAACATCCTAATTCCCAGAGTCCCTTCCAATTCTAAATCTACAATCTTGGGATAACTTAGGATTAATTACCTAGTTTCTAGCTCAAGTCTTCAGGGATTGGAAACTCATTTTCCCAGATAGCCAATAATACTTTCAGTATCTACCTTTCAATTATCTACCTTTACTTCAGTTTGGTCACCAAAAAGATCATGAAAAGACAACCATCACTCAGTTGCACAAGAGGACATTTGGTGTGGAACATTGCATAAGATGTCAGATTTTAATAATATGTTGGATAGTTTTTCAACTACTTTCCCATCTCTTTTTTATTTTATTTATAATATATGGTTCTCTAGAAGGGGCTAAGAGGAGGAACATTGGATATGTTTAAAAACAAAGTGTTAATAAAAATGTATTCCTAAAAATAAAGTAAATAGCACTTCCTGCCCTTACTTCCATCATATTTTGACTAAAATAATTATAGCAATTGAAGAATTTATCTGATGCTATATTTTAATCGGAGATTCAGCCAAAAAAGGATACCTTTAGTTGAAGTCAGTGTTTGTACTTTATCATGTTTGTAAGTCAGGTTTCTTATATTTTTTCAGCGCTCAATATCCTTTTCTTCCTATTGAGCTGGTGTTTTCTAGTACACTCCCATTTCAACATTTTCTCTATTGCAAGTGGCATATAATATCTGTCACTTTTAAGTCTTCTAATTCTTTTTTTTTTGTTGTTGTTGTTTTTCTAAGGGATATACCTTCTTGTTGGGAATGCTATTTTACTACCCAATTTTTCTGATGTTTCTTATAAATATTTTGCTAAATAGCAATTAGGAATCACATCTCAAAAAGACTCAATGATACCTATGGGGTGAATTATATTTTTTGCTCAACTATTGTTTCATACAGTGAGCCTTGTATAATCTATTAGTTGGTAATAAACTTTGTACCTTGGATTCTATGTATAATTTAATATATTATTATTATTATTATTATTATTATTATTATTATTATTGTTATTATAATCTATCCTGTTGCTCTACCACACTGGAATATCAGAGTAGGAAAATTTCTGACTCTTGTCATCCTTTGAGGTTCCCCCTATAAAAATTTATCATCTAATCAGTGACAATTATCTCCTGTCCTTAACTATATAGCTTTCTCATCCCAGTACTTTGCAGGGTTATCCATTACTTAGTCCATGCTTAATCCATGCTTATCAAATGAAAAGGAGTGACGTAGATATGCAACAATATCTCTAAAAATGAGATGATCAGAAGCCATTGAGGAAGATCAATAGGTTAATATGTGAGCCAGAAATCAGAGAAGATAAACTCACAACCTACCAAATTTTACCATTTTTAGTTTATGTTTTAGAAAGAATGCTAGAAAATAAACAACTGATATTTTTCTGGGTTCTGAGGACTATGGAGTTTGGAATCACATTAGCTGCAGGAAAATTAGATGTTGCATAATTTAACAGCTCCAAACGAAGCTAGGTAAGCCAATTGGTTATACACGCAGAATGATAGAGTCGTCTTCTGTATTGAAATGAGTATTCTACATACGATACATCTATCTTCTACAGTAGCTCAGGGTGCTGATTGTTACTAGAATGAAGTGCTTGCCAAAGACAGCATTTGGATTTCTGAGCTTACTTAACAGATTGTCTTAGAACTTACCTTTTGTGGAGGGGGGAGAGATGAATTCATTAGAATATGAAGGAGGGATATTATGGGTTTATTTGATTCTGAAATCAAAGATATTAAAAAACATCTCATGATCATATGAGTGTCTCATTTGGATGTACCTGTTTTCAGATTCTCCTAATTCCAGAATGCATTAAAAATGAAGCTACACTGCTATAGTTTAATGAAGAAAAAGAGCTTTTCCAGGCAGTAGGACAATTATCATTATCCTCTGTTTAGCATTTAAACCCTTTTACAATTGGGCTCCAGCATATCTTCCCAGGCTTATTGTATATTATCCTTTCTTACATATGCTACAATCTAGTCTATTTGGCCTATTTACTATTTTATATTATATCTCCTTTCCCATTTCCATACCTTTGAATAGGCTGTCCCTCAGGTATTGCCTTCATAAAATTCCAATTCATAAAATCCCTAGGTTCCTTTTAAGATAGTTCAAGTATCTTCTCTTACAAGAATACCCATTCCCCTAGTTCAGGGGGACTCCTGCCCAAGAAATTACTTTTTATTCCACAATGTATATTTCTTATTTGTTTTGTTTGTTTGTTTGTTTGTTTGCTGATGTATAAGTTATTTCATCCCAAAAATAATGGAAGTTCATTTATAATAGGAACTGTATCATTTTTATCTTTGTCTTCCCACTGAATGATTATTTATTGAATAAATTAATTCTAATTCACTTTGTCTATTACTTATATTTTTGCACATTAGTCTATAGACATTTAAGACTGTACAATTATTATTGCACGTCTTCATGGATACCACCTACTGTTAATCACTATGCTTCTCCACTGAAATTCTTCATATGTCATACATGATTATCTCTATAATGTTTTATTTTGGATATGCAAGTGTGCATTATTATCCACTGCTTTCCATTTTCACATGGAAAATTTGTCGATAAGATCTCCCATCCTTCAAACTAATGCAGATTTGAATAGCTTTGATTATAGGTAGAGCCATAGATTATTACTACCTTGTCACTTGGCAAGTCACTTCACCCTGGTTATCTCAGTTTCCTCATCTGTAAAATAAACTGGAGAAGGAAACAGCAAACCACTCAAGTATCTTTGCCAAGAAAACTCCAATTGGGGTAATTAAGGGTGGGGTACAACCAAACAACAAAAGATCACTAAAGTTGAAACCTCTATTAGAGGCCATCTTACTTAAGTCCATCATTTTGTGCATGAGAAACTAAGGCTCAGAAGACCGAAATGAGAGTAGAAAAGCCAAAATGTGAATGGTCTCCCAAGTCCAAAATCAGAATGCTTTCTATTAAGCATGCTATTTTATTCCTGCCTTAGGATTTATTTCTGCATCTTAAAACTCTGGTCCAGAAACCCCAAGTCTCCAACAACATTTTATTAACAGAAAGTGCAAACAATACTTATTTGGCCTGTGAGCAGTGTATCAACGATGGTGTAGATACATTGGGAAATTTTGATATGAACTCTAGTTTATACAGATTTCCTATAATATACAGAATGGACATATTCTGGCCAAGTTAATGTAAAGAAAAATTCTGCATGATGAACGTTTTCTTTCCATTGACTCCTCTGTTTGAATAGAAGTTGAATTCTGTAGATCTCCAATTTATAAGTAAAAGTGAATATTAAAAAAAATAGGTTCACCTTTCCTCATTGGGTCCAAGGTGCTAAAGAGAACTCAGGATTTTGAGACACTTCTCTCCAAGCCCATAAAACATATCCATGCAGAGGGAGCCTGGTGCTTTTTCAAATTCACCGTCTTCTCAATCTATTAGGAATACATTTTTTTCTTTCATGATTTTCCATCAGATGTATGGAATCCAAAATCCTATCTGGCACTTCTCCTGTGTGGCAGTGCCAGTAAGGAAGCGGAAACATCACAAATTTGCAAAAAACACTAGTCACCATGGAACTCAACCAAGAGGAAGACCAGGAAGGAAAATAGAATATAGACATGTAATAGTCATCAACAGTGACAAAGTGTCTGTCATTTTGACTCATTGCTTCCTTTCAGCTGCCAAGTTACTCAGCAGGATACAAATGTTGGCAAAACAAAGCAACTCTTTAGCTGATAATCCTGTGATCTGCCGTGTTAGTCTCATTGTCATGGACAAGTGACATGTCATTTGTACTGTGTTTTCTGGATGTCATTTCTGGTAGGGACATGGCAGATGAACTCAATGGTCCTGAAGGATCTCTATTGCCCAAAAGATCAAGAATATGTCTTTTACATTGGTTATGGGAACTTAGAATTTTAGAATTGAAAGGGAACTCAGAGATCACTGAGTCCAAATTATATGTAAAGCATATTTCTGCTACATACAAGCATTGTTGACATAAGGTCTTTTAATTTAAAAAAAGTGTATTGCTATTTTGATCCCATACATTTTATCCTATAGATTTTATTTTATGTATTTCAAAACACTCTTCTGAGAAATAACTCATAGAGCATCACCACACACTCCAAAAGATCCACAACGACAAAAAAAAAAAAAAAGTAAACTCAATTCCATAGCACAACCCATTCAAAATAGTCCTCTCTAAGATCACTATCCTCTTAAATATGTGAATACATTCATATGAAATTAAGAATTTCTCTGGAAGAGAGGATTGTGGGGACTGAATGCAGATCACAAAATAGTATTTTCACCTTTTTGTTGTTTGCTTGCTTTTTGCTTTCTTTCTCATTTCTTCTTTTCCTTTTTGATCTGATTTTTCTTGTGCAACATGATAATTGTGGAAATACATATAGAAGAATTGCACATGTTTAACATATATTGGATTACTTGCCATCTAGGAGAGGAAGTAAGGGGAAGGGACAATTTGGAAAACAAGATTTTTCAAGGGTGAATGCTGCAAACTCTCTATGCATGTGTTTTGAAATAAATAAAAAGGTAAGAAAAAGAGAGAGAATTTCTCAGGGGAATTTTATTTCCAGGATTTTGGACAAAATTTTTACTATTGGGTTATATACCTAGAAAGGATGGGATTTTTCAAATCCAAGAGCTATGGACACAGGCTTATTGTATTTAAATGGCTCTTTCTCACATTCCTCACGGAAGCTTCTCAAAACATTGTAAATTATGCTGAAGTACCAATCTCCAATCCCATTCTCTTTTTTTTTTTTTTCAGGAGACAATCACATCCTTTTTATTAACATGGAGGTCTTTCAACACAGTTCCTTCAACTTCCTTCCTATACACTTCAAATCCTTTTCTCAATCTTTGCTTCTTGTCTTTTTCAGAGAATTGAATGGGTCCTTGTCCTTGCTAAGACTAATCACTCCATCCCTGAATCTGTGATATCAAAATGCAAATGCAATTAGATGGTCCAATGGATGGAGTACTAGACCAAGAGTCCAATGTGACCTCAGAGACTTACTACATGTGGTACCCTGGGAAAATCACATCAATTTATCTGTCTCAGTTTCCTCAATTGTAAAATGAGAATATTAATAGCACCTATATCCCAGAATTATTATGAGAATCAAATGAGATAATATTTGTAAAGGGATTAGCACAGTACCCACCATATAATAGATGTTTAATAAATGCTTGTTCTCTCCAGCAAGAGGGGATGTCTCATTAGTGATGTTTTTCTGTCAATCATCTCAATTCTCTCCATCATAATTTCTTTTCTTCTAATCCCATTGCCTAAAAACATTGCTAGATTATTCCCACTCTAAAAATAATCTCCCCAACATTACTACCCTCTCAGGTTTCTAACTCATCTTCCTTGTCTTCTTAACTGTCAAATTTCTAGAAAAAATAGTCTGCAAGCACTGCCTTTCAACCTTACTGTCTGCCTTCTGCACCCCCATAGGGCTAGAATTACCAAAGCTCACTGATGACTTCGTATGACTTTGTAATTGCAGTTCTAATAAACTTTTTTTGGGTACACGTTCTCTTAGACTTTTCTGAGCCATTAAGCACTATTGGCCATCCATTCTTCTTGAAAGTCTCTCTTTCTTTGGCATCTATGATACTTAACTCTCTCACTTATCCTCTTATAGCTTAGATTACTCCAATTCTTTCCTCCGCTGTCTGCTTCATCATCCTGTCCCCTAAAGCAGTAGGGTTGAACAAATAGATATTGGAGGCCACTAAAAAGGGCATAAAATTCCTATGGACCACATAATATCTTAGAATCGGATATATTAATATTATCAGTGTTCTATTGTATTTTTATTTATTTTGTTAAACATTTCCCAATTACATTTAAGTCTGGTTCTGTTCCATTTGGAATTGTTGCAACCTTTTGATACCCCTGATGTAAAGTAAGGAGTCTGACTTTATCCTTTTTTTTTTCCTTCTCTTTACCATCTTTCCCTTAATGATTTCATTTACTCCTCTAGTTTCAACTATCATCCACATGTGAACCATTCCCCAATCTATAACTTTGATCCTAAACTGGCAATTGAGCACCAACCTCACATCCAAAATTGCCTATAAGCCATTTCCATATGAATGTTCCAATGGTATCTCAAATTTAACATGTTTCAATCGTATCCCTCAGGGAAGGCATAGTTCTAAAATTACTTTCTTCAAGAAACTTTTCTTTATTTCTAAATTAAAAGTAAAATTTTCTAAGTTAAAGATCAAAGCTTCACTAGGATCTTTCTTAGCATATTAACATATTACTTTATTGTGGTTATCTGAAGAACTTCCTTTCTGTACATAGCAGAACTATTATATGTTTTATTTCCATTAATGATGATGTCATTGGAAAGCAACTTGCAAATTACTATTGTGGACTTAATGGCTATCAATAGGGAAGAAGTAGCTGCTTGAGTATAGTCATAAGATTGCAGTCTTATGGATGAAATGGACCATAAAGGCCAAATGACAGATTTGACAGATGAGTAATTGAGGTCTACAAAGTTTATATAATTAATGGTTGAATGAGTTATGGTATATGAAGATAATGTTCTATAAAAAATGATGAACAAACTGATTTTAGAAAGGACTGGAAAGGTTTACATGAACTGATATTGAGCAAAACCAGCAGAACAAGAAATATATTGTACACAATAGCAGCAAGAAAACAACAAGGAAAGACTTGGTTCTCCTCAATAGTTCAGTGATCCAAAGATATCCCAATAGCCTTTGGATAGAAAGTGCTATCTGCAACCAGAAAAAAAAAAAAAAAAACAACTATGGAGATTGAATATAAATTAACACATGCTATGTACACTTCTTTTTTTGATTTTTTTCTTCTACCATGATTTATCCCTTTTTCTCTGATATTTCTTTCCAAACATGAATAATTCATAAAGCAATATGTATTAAAAGTAAATAAATTGTCTAAAAAAAGAAAACTTAGGTAACTTACAAAGGGTCACCCAGTTTAATATTTGATGTAGAATTTGAATTCAATTCTAAATCAAGCAGCCTATATACTATGCTATAGGAGAAATAGTGAATACTTTGGCAGAGTTCCCATGCCATCTTAGAGTTTGTGATACATAAAGAGGCAAAGTTGGGCGTATTCTGACATCTACCTTGTTTTTTTCTTCTTTTTGGGGTGGGCTGTGACAGGGAGGAATGAGTCTTCTTATCTACTGTCTTCTCAATTCCACTGCTGAAGCCGGCATGGAAGCTTTAATATGTTCCATTTCTGAGCTGGGTGACTTCCCATTTTTTGGGGGACTTTCCACTTTAGCCCTGGAATTGGTACAAATACCTGATCAGCTTTACCTTACTACAACTCAGAACTCCCAAATTTAAGAGATCCACTAATACCAGCCTTTCCAGTATTAGGGATTATCAAGTATACACTATCATGCCCAATATATCCTTAGCTTTTGGGTTGAGAGGTAGCATATATGAGCTAAAATTATATATAAAAATCAGCTCACAAAGGATGATATGTTCTCAAGAAGAAAAATTATGAAAACTATGAAAGTACTCATTTTATTGGGAAATGGCACGATAAGTTACGATAGATAGATAGATAGATAGATATGATGTATGAATGTTGGGTACAAGTTGAACTGGATGAGGAGAGGGGATGGATTACCTTTTGGGAATTATATAGTATTTTTAATGTTTCATATTAAATGCTGTTGCGCTAAAGGAAATGATGGAGAGGGTGGTTTAAAAAAAAACTTGGGAAGACTTGTTTCAACAGATGTAAAACAAACTTAGCAAAAGAACATTTTTTTACAATAATATACTCTAAAAACAATTGTAATGGGCTGAGGCTTGAGTTGATGCACTGAGGTCCCAAGCACATGAGGCTAAATAGTAATTGGACCATACTCTATTAATATGTAAGCTTGGAGAAAGAATGGCCCCCACCCACTCTTTGTGCAAGTCCTGATGTGTTGTATAGGAAATGACGATTTTGGTGGGTGGAGGCAGGGGAGTGGAAAAGGAAGGGGAGGAGAGACTTTTGGGACTGCCATTGCCACGGTTGGCTCCACGGTTGGCTCGGCTCGGCTCGCGTCGCTCTCTCTTAGCTGGCTTCCTGTCGCAACTGCCTATATTTGCTATCGCAATCTTTCTTGCCTATATTTGCTATAGCAATCTTTATTCACCTTTTCACTTCAATAAATATTGAAGATTTTTCCCTTAACCTGAATTCCTGACTCCGGCTGACTTTAAATACGCGGTCATTACAAACAATGATTATAAAAGACAACAAAAGAACATTTTTTTACAATAATATACTCAAAAAACAATGATTCTGAAACCAACTGCAGTTCCATAGAACTCATGATGATAGTATCCACTTCCAAAATGAGAGATGATAAAGTATAGATTGAAGCATATTTTTTTGCACACAACCAATATGGGAATTTGTTTTGCTTGACCATACAAAAATTGTAATGAGTTTTGTTTTTCTTCATTTATTGATCAGAAGAAAGAGGGAGAAAATTTAGGACTGTAAATCCAATTGAATTTTTTTAATTCAATTTAAAAAGGAAGAAAACTTATATGATGTAATGGCATTATATTGTTCACTCCCTGTGTGAGTTTAAGCAAGTCAATTAATCTACCTCAGCCTCAGTTTCCTTATATGTAAATCAATATATTGATTTTGGGGGTTCTTTTCCATTTTCTGGAGCTATGGTTTCATGATCATTGATTAACTATCACTAATATCAACATATTGCTAAATATCAAAGAATAATGTCAGGAATGCTACAATGATCCCAAAAAAAAAATAAAGCTCTGGATGAATATTAGTTACAACAACCACAACAGCAAAAGACAGCTATGAGAATTTGGGCAATGGCTCATAGGCATATTGGGGCATGGGGGCATGAGGGCAGAGTATATAGGACTGCAGCATGTGGAGGATGGAATAATTATAATAGGTTTTTAAGCCACTTTGGAAATAAAGAAACTGAAGATGAGAAAGATGAAGTAAAGTCCCTGGGGTCAAATAGCTTTGAAGTACCTGAGATGGGATTTGAATTGGGATCTTTCTGACACACAATTCAGCAGCACTTAAACCTCTCCATCCCTGGAAGATTTCACAACTGAGATGTAATTTGAGATGGAGATTTGTAAAGATGCGTTAGAGACAACATGATGGCTGTCTCTGGATATTTTAAAGGTTTTGATTTGGAAGGGAAAAATACAATTAGTCTAATGAGGTTTTTTCTTCATAGATCTGTATTGGCTCTTGTAATCACTTCTTCCTTCCAAACCATCTCTTTAAAAATACTTTCCATATTTTTTAAGAAAATCAAAATCAAGCTGATTGATAGGTTGAAGAATCATCATTCACTCTCTTTTGAAAATCTGGACAAAATGTTCCTGCCTCCAGTACTTTTGGACCTTTCCACTTGAATAGTGTATGTTTTGTTTTGTTTTGTTTTTTAATCTCTGACTGGTTTCTCGGCAATTGAACACAGAGGTTGTTTTCATATTCTGTGATATAGATATGTCATCCAGTCTTGGTGACCTATTCTTAATGAAAGCAGTCCAGCATCACACAGGTCCTGTCAGAGGTAAGATCAGAACCCAGGGCCTTTGACTCTGCCTCCAGAATTATTCTGCATTGAGCCATCTCATTAAATATGTGCTGGTAATCCAAGTTGTATTCTTCTCCACTTTCTTTCACTAGACTTTTTCTTTCATTCTTTAGTAGATTCCCACTAGCTACATATATTCTTCCCTCACTACTCTTATTCTTAACACACAGTCCAGAATACAAAGAAAGTCTTAATACACCAAGCTATAATAACTTATAAATGGAAATGACCTTCAGGGTCATTGGGTCTGCTCCTTGCTACTATAGGATTATGAATATTAAACTCCCCAAATGAGAACCATAACTTTAGAGCAATGTGGCATTCCAAATACGCCTTCCCTGCCCCAGAGGTCTATATATGCACAGTTGCATTGTCTACACAGGCCAGAACTAATTCTCTGAACTCGTTGTTTGACATATAAAGCAAAGAAACAGCTTAATGGAAGAAAATTTTGATAATTTATAAAACTTGTCTTTCTTGATAGAGTTGCTTAAGCAGTCTATATTCAGCTCCCAGAAGAAACTCAGATGAAATAATGGTGTAAATTTTAATAAAATATGCAAGGAATTTGAGCATTAAACCTCCCATTATCTGTAGCACCATTATCAGTGCAGGGGTTGTATACCTAATTCTCTGTACATTATGTTAAAAAATTAAAGCATTATGTCTAATGCAATGTCACAGACAATGTTAATGCAAAAATTAACTATCTAGCAGTATAAAAAGAAAGAAGGGAATTATAAAAGGACAACTTAGAATGATGGCAGAGCACTACTGCTTTTAGAGTAAACGCTGAAATCTACATCGATTCAAAAGAGTCTGCAAGAAAACTGACCCAGTACATTCTAGTTTTACTTCTATATTCCTTCCAAATACAATGCTTCTAGGGTTCAATTGGTATACATAAACTGGACAATGGGGTAAATCTTAAGTTGAAGCGGTTGAAGAAGATGGACTGGATTACTGGTCTCAAAACTATTCCGTGAAACAAAGAATCATCATTTAAAAACACTAATGATGTTGGTGATATCCAGTGACATTGTGTGACAATGTCATGGAACATTCATTTTTCTAAAGAAACAAAGTGGAATAATGCCCATGGGGCGATGGATCATTAGTTCCTAAGATCATAAAGCCAAGGCTGAAGGGACTTCAAGGGCCATCTAATTCAACTAGCTCATTTACAGATGAGAAAACCGAAGTTTAGCGATGTTGAAACTTGTCCAAGTTCACACAAACACACATCCATACATACACAGAGAGAGAGAAAGGTGGAAAGAGAGAAAGAGGTGGAGAGACAGTGAGAGGCAGAGAGAGAGAGACAGAGACAGAGACAGAGAGACAGAGAGAATAATAAGCATCAAAAGTGAGGTTTGAACTCAAGTCCATTGAGTCCAGTCATCTTTAACTTTACTATACAGTGAGTTATATGGTGAGTATAAGCAGGCTACCTCATACCACAAACAAGAAGTTTGTAAAACAGAAATAGTTCAGATATGCTGTCAGAGAAACAAATGTCAAGGAAAGAACAAAGGATGACCAATACAGAAGTTCCAGGTTTCGTTGTCACACAATATTAGCACTGGACCAGAATGAACTTATGGGAGGACATAGACAAAAGTGAGACAAGATTACCATGGACAAGCTGCTATTTGTGTCATTATAAAAGGAGAAAAATTGCTAGGTCTGTCTCCAAAGAGATCAAAGCTAGAGAAAAGTCCTAATAGACTTTTTTTTTTGGGGGGGAGACAAAAAATGGAAACTACTTGGATTTCCATCAATTGAGGAATGGCTGAATAAGCTGTGATATATGAATTTGAAAATGAGATAATATATGACTTCAGAAAGTGGTGCGACATATATAAAGTGATATAAAACACAAGAGCAGAACCAGAATAATTTTTGCTTATAACATCAATGTATCAAAATGGATAGTTTTGAAAAATTGTATAAACTGATGAATAATGAAATGAACAGAACCACAAACATTTACAGAATGACAATAACACTTTAAAAACTAATTTTGAAACCTCTAAATATTATGATCAATACAATGATCATTCATAATTCCATGGGACTGATGGTGAAACATCTCACTCAATATAAAAAAGTAATAGATTTAGGGTGTGGAATTGTATATATGCATACACATAAAATGCATTATGTATAATTTACATGGAATATTATAAATGCTATCAGACTTATGGCTATTTCTAAATATTTTCCTTTGTCACAAGGAATGATTAAATGGAGGTAAGAGTTGGAGTCACATGAAATAATGTGATGTAAAGGTATCAAAAAACCTTCAAAAGAAAAGGTGAATGTATCATCTAGGGTCACAGATGGATGGCAGAAAGTTTTTCAGACTTTATTTACTATGATATTTGGTCTCACTATATTGTTCACTCTGTTCACAGATGGAGAAACTGATACAGTTTATGATATTGCAAAAATATTTACATATCCTCATCTTTAAAATGAGCTGCAGAAGAAAAAGACAAACTGCTCCATTATCTTTATCAAGAAAACCCCAAATTGAGTCATGAAGAATTAAATATGACTGAAATGGCTGAATGATGCTGACATCAATAAAATAGAGAAAGAACATATCAATGAATTGGGCATGCAACTAAAAAAGCTAGAAAAAGAACAAATTAAAAGTCCTCAATTAAACACCAAACTAGAAATTCTGAGAATCAAAGGAGAGATTAATAAAATAGAAAGAAAAAAATTTTGAAGTAATAAATGAAATTAAAAGTTAGTTTTATGGAAAAAAAAACAATAAAGGAGATAAACATTTGGTTAAACTGATTTTTTTAAACAGAAGGAATCCAAATTACCAATATCAAAATTGAAAAGGATAAATTCACTACCGATGAAGAGGAAATTAAAGCAATAATTAGTAACTATTTTGTTGAATTATAAGCCAATAAGGCTGACAATCTATGTAAAATAGATGAATATTTACAAAAAAAAATTAAAACTACCCAGATTCACAGAAGAAATCAAATATTTTAACTACATTTTAGAAAAAAAAATGGACAAGCCATCAATGAATGTCTCAAGAAAAAAATATCCAGGACCAGGAGGATTAAAAACAAAAAACAAACAAAAAAACATAAAAAATTACAATAGCCTTAATAGATACAAAAAACATTCATTCCTAATAAAAAACAAGAATACACAAAAATAAAAAAGCTTTCCTTAAAATTATATGCAATTAAAAGCAAAAGTAAGTCTTATCTGAAATTGAAATAAGCAAGAAGCCTTTCCAACAAGAACAAAAATAAAGCAAAGATACAATTATAACCACTTTTATTCATTATTTTTTCTAGAAATGCTAAATATAGCAATAAGATCCAAAAAAGTAAAAAAATCAGAATAGACAACGAGGAAATAAAAAATGTAGGGGTCAGACAGAAGGTGATTAAAACCATGAACTTGAGAATGAGAATGTTGAGGGAGAAAGGCGAATGAAGTGATCTGACTGGAACTAGATAGATTACAAAGACCATATGTTTCAGATTCTGAAGATCTCTTTGGGGGTTCTACATTCAAAATTTACTAGCAGCATAACCTTGGGACATAAGTTTTGCTTCACTGTATCTATTTCCTTACTTGCAAAATGGGAATAGTATTATTTCTACTATCTACTTCATAGAGTAATTGTCCATAAAATATTTTGTAAACTCTATGTTACAACAGAAATATTAATTATCATTCTTATTTGGGAGTCCATGTCCTGAGGAGATGTGGAATAAGGTTAACTAAGTTATTATCTGAACTAAGTTCAGATTTTTTTTTCTAACTGAAGGGGTGCAGATGGGCGCTGTCTAAAAATCACTCCTGATACCTCTCCAAGACTCAGTTTGCTGAGCAATTTGGTTCACTGAAAAGCAATTCCGAGACATTTAAGCTTTCAAACTTGAGTGTAAGTTACCTGTAATTAATATTAATTAAGACAGAGACTTTCTTCTATGAAAAGAATGTGGGAATCTGCAGGGTTCATTTTCCTATTTGTCAACTTTTATTTGAAAACAGCAGGTGAAATTCTGATTTGAACAATGTTTAGCCTCAAACTATCATGAAGTTGTTTTGGTATCTATGAAATTTGCAAAAGACTGCTTTGGTCTAAGCTCCTGAACACTTTTTATTGCTAATTTTGGCAATAAACCTGTTAATTAGTTAATTGTAAAACATTAGTGAATCAAGCAAAAAGAATCCATCTGTTTATAAAATTTCAAAGATTTCTTCTGGGCATTACATTTAAAAATCAGGGTGGATACTCACTGTATCTCTTCCTGACTATAAAGCCTTCTTTTTTTCAATGCTTATACAGTAAAATTTTAAAGTCAAGAGCTGATATGTTCAAATGAAACTACTTGGCTGGAGGGGAAAGGAGGAATCTGCTTTTAAGGAATTTGTAATGATAATGGGATACAGAATGTTTTCTATGAGTTGGTGAAGCAAAGGGAAGATTCTTATCAACCATATTCCCTGCCATTGGCCTACTACTGCTGCCTAAAGACCCCCTATGCCCACAAAAAATCTAGCATTAGCTCATTCTTCTTTCGACTCAAAAATTGTCCCCTAAAGTACGGGAACCTAGGAGACACCGATAGCATAGTGTAAAGTAGTTCATCAAAATATCTTCTTCCATATTAAGAGAGATAGAGCATCATGGGGACACTGGATATTTGGGAAAGAGGGGAAGGAAAAAGTGAGGGAGGGATCAGAAGGAGAATCCTGAGATGATCAAAGAGAAATTTGGCTCAATTCACAAATTTTCCTGATCCCGGGCTTATACTTCAATACACACACTTGGAAAAAAACAGTCCTGGTTTCCTTTAGTAAACAAGATGTGACAATAAAGTAATGAAAGTAGTTTCCCAGTGGGGCTCATAAACTAACTCTGAAGGCAATTCCTAAAGAAGAGTTACAAACAAGTATTGTTGGAATAAATTTATAGTTTCCTAGTAAAACTACTTTGAAGAACAACACTCATTGGGATATATAAAGTTCTATCAGGGGAATGCTGTGGATATAGTTTACCTAGATTTTAGTAAAATATTTGATAGCTTCTCATTCATACTATTCTGAGCGATAAAATGAAAATATATGGGTTAGACCATAGTAACTAGGTTTATTCAAAATTGATCGAATGCTAAGAATCAAAAAGTAGTCACAGAGGATTTGATCTCACTTAGAAGGAAGGATCACTAATAGAGAATCCTAGGTAACTATGCTTGATTCTGTGCTTTGATCAGTGACTTCTATGATGGAATAAATATAATGTTTATCAGATTCCAGGATGACGTAAGCTGGGGTTAGGATAGTGGTATATTACAAGCACTTTCAACTGATTCTCTAAATCAATTTGTTAAAATTTCAGTACAATCATTTACACCTCAGAAATTGGGAAATGCTCCAAATCAAGGCTCCAGGTATTGTCTTGTTTACTGTTTAGATTTCCAAATGTCATGGAGAAAATATTAATTAATCAATTAATGTATTCTCTCGTAATTAACTTTTATAGACAGATTAGACTTAAAAGTGTGTTCTGAAGACATTATTCTCTTTTTTTCCAGGAGGTCTGGTTGTTAAACATTTGCCAGCATGAGGCTGAGTCTTCAAGCAGAGGTTGTGTTGACCACTTGCTGGATGTATTGTGGAGAACTTTCTTGCTCAAGTGAACGTTAGATTATATGACCTCTGAGAAGCTCATGTGCCTCCCAGATTCATTAATTATGTAATAAAATATAGAAGAAAAAGTACAATGTTCAAACTGGCAACCAGTTTAATGACTATATTCCAACCTAGTTCTGAAACTAGGCAAGTCAATTCATGCACTAGATCTTGTGCATTGGTTGTGTAATCTTTTCTAATGCAAATAAAAGCTGAAAATGAGATCTCAAGCAACAGACCAAAGTAGTGATAAAGGCCTTGAGGAAAGCTGGGGTGTTTAGACTCACTTCCTTGTGCATCATTTCCCCATGGCCTTCTCACTTTCCTCAGACCACGTTCACTCTCTGAAAGAAGTACTCCCTGAGCCACCAAGATATTTTGTCCAAGACTGTGGCAGTCCTGGACAGATCTAGAGACTAGGACACCACAATCATTCAGTAGATCCAATGGTCACAAGGTGACAGCCTTCAGATTCAGCTCTGTATACAACATGTCTAAAGCTTATGACTGAGGATTTCTTCTTCTCACCTAGAGAAAATGTCCTTCACATTAATCTGCCTCCCCAGGGGCTTCTAGTAACCTGCATATATAGACCATAGGTGTGTAACATGAAGCCTGCAAGAAGCTACAAAAGGCCCAATGGGAAATGGGGGCTAGAGAAACCTTATTGAAATGTAATTAGGAAATGTTTAAGAAAATGAATAAAAATAAAATACAACATAATATTATGGTTTTCTGAGTTAATATATGGAAGTCAGGGATCTGTTTCTTTCTGAGTTTGATACACTGATATAGATATAATCAATAACACGAAAGAGTGAAGAGGAGAAATTCTTAATGACCAAGAGTCAGAACTCTTCCTAAGCAAATTTGTGATGTCAAATCAGTCTTACCACATCCTTTTCACCAGGTATGGTGTTCTCTGAACTCCCAACAACCCAAGGAACTCCAGTACCATTCAGTGCCTCCAACAAGTTAATAAGTTGTTTCTTGTTTTCTTTTAAATGTGGGTTTCCTGAGAATTCTGCAGTTTATCCTATCACAGTATCCAAAATTGCAATCATTCACATTGATTCTTAATGATCTTTGAAAGACATAGACATTGTAATTCTATGATTGCATGAGGAACCCACTAATAATTATTGTCTCCCAGTAGAAAGCAGAGTCCTGTAGAAATGAATTATAAGACCGATAGTTTTGGATGGGAAAAAAGAGATAAAAGAAGTTTGGAAATATTGAGACATTGACCCAACCTGAAGGAGGTATGGGAGTAAGGGACTAAGAAATTAGAAGAGAGTAACAGAACAGGGAACAAACAGGAAGACTAAAGAATTGGGGAGGGGGGAGGCAAAAGGTAAGTACTTAAGGAAGAATGGAGTGAACTGAATACAAACTTTGCTTCCATGAAAGTGGAAAGAAGGCTGCTCTAGGAGGTCTGGACAGCTCTACTAACTACACAGACAAATAAAGGGCAATCATTTCAGATTCAGGGACATCAGAGCTCCCGGATCAAGAGAGGACTTGGAATAGACCATTGAGATCAACATCGGATTTGTCATCCTACGATTTCAGTATGCATTCGAGATCTCTAATTCACTTTCCACCAACACCATCATGACAAGAGAACTCGAGGATGGGGAGCCACATATCAAAACATGCATAATTATGCCTCCAACACCTGTTTGGTAGATACATGAAAAGACTTCATTTCCAAAGGCTGTTGATAGAGTGAGACCATATTAAAATACAATATTTTTTAGCAGAGGGGTAAAAAAATACCATCTTTAAATATGCCAGCACATAATGTCTCATTTGTCTCATATAATGTCTGATTTGAGGATAAAGATCCTTTTTTCAGCACTGAAAGCATGCCCCCGCCTATATTCATCTGAATTACAGGATCATTTTCATATCCAAATGGAACATTTCTTTTCATCTGACCAGGAATGAAGATGATACAACATTCTTGGCTGAGATTGAAAATATATCAGGATGGAATATTGATAACAGTCCCCGGTTTAGAAAAAGGGAGGTGGGACAATGCACTGTGGAAACTGATAAAAATGAAACAGTTCCTAGCAGAACCGAAATGATAACCTCACTAGATAGATCCTAATGACAGATGTCTTTGAGATCTAAAAGGAAGACTCCAGGGGGAAAAGGAAATAAACTTGGGCATTCTAATAAAAGAAAGAACAATCTAAAGGCTAATGTTAATTGAATTATGTGTTGTAACCAGATAATATTCTATTGTAGAAAGATGAAAGCCGCGGTGATATCAAAGCATCTGGTAAAAAGACATCAGCTCGACTCCACGGAGTTTATTTTTAAAGGGGCAGAGCCTAATAATGTCCTCAAAAGTAAGATGATCCTAATAACCCCCAAATTTCAATAACTCCAATGGATTTGTCATCTATTCAATTTGGATTCTTCTTCTAATAATGCAGATTTCAGCTTATCACAGCAACTCTTGCCCATGGATTTGGGTTCAGAAAGTTTGGATGGGAATCCTTGTTTGGCTATTTTTCTGCTACACAACTTGGGGTAAATTATTTCATCTTGTTTGGCCTCAGTTTCTACATGTCTAAGCTAAAGTGGAAGGAGATTCTTAAATCTATCATGTTTCCAGAAATCCTCAATGCAGGACAAAACAGACAATCTAAAGTCCTGGAGAGTTTTCCCATCATTATCATGACATTGATTTTTTTTTAATGTATACACCCTGTATTCATGCCATGTCAAATATTCAATTTTCATCACTTCCAAAGTACTGATTAAATTGTCCACATGTCCTCCAGAATTTAATCAATATGTGTTTATTAAGCTCCCATCATGTGTCTGTCCTCAGGCAGCTTGCTGTTTTCAATTCAATTGCTGTGCTCTTTGAAGAGTAAGAGAATATAATAAAGACAAGAATAAGCATATTGAATTCATGAGATTAAGAAGAAAATAATTTAAATAATGTTTGTTAGGAAGTAGAGTCAGCTTCATTCAGTATTCAGATCACAAATCCTTAATTGGTCTCAGAATTATAAGTATATAAGGGTGAGGATTCAAGACCAAATGAGATCATGAGGTCATTCTTCCCTAATGTATATTACTGATGGCAAATTCGTCTCAACCTGCTAATTCTAGCCTCTCCTACCCACTGACACTCCAAAGATTGTTCACTTTTCACAACTGGATCAAGTCCCTAACTATTCCAGTTTCATTGATCATCCTTATCATTGGAACCTGTGTGTGTGTGTGTGTGTGTGTGTGTGTGTGTGTGTGTGTGTATACATATGTGAAATGCCTCCAAAGAATTTTAGAATTAGAAGATACCTCAGATGCCATCAAAACAAGCATTACACTATAGTAATAACATAATAGAACTTGTTTCACTAGATGAACTTTGTATTCATGCCCTTTATTCTCTGAGGCTCAGTTTCCTCATCTTTTAAATGATGAATATAATATTTACATGACTTAAGCTAATAAAGTTTCTGCTGGGAAAGCCTTTAACAAAGATACATATCCCTGTATATCACCTATAAAAAGGTGACATGTTATTGTCTGTGGACATTCTAGTTCACTTGAAATGTATTTTACTATATATTTAGCATGAGAACACTCTATTGAACACTTTCAGTGATGAAGAGTTCATTACCTTATAAAAAATAACTCATTCCATTTCAAATCAGCTTAAAACATTAAAATGATCTGCCTGAAATCTACCATCTCTAAATGCCCCCATTGGTCCTCATTTTGCCCTTTAGAGCTACATAGAATAGTTCAAATTCCTCTTCTACATGATTTGTTGTGGTTGTAAAAGAATTTAATCTTTATTATTTTTTTTTAAAAATTGCATTGATGAAATGAATAATTTTGATTATATTAACTGAGAAAGATTTTGTATAAACAAAACCAATGCAGCCAAGATTAGGATGGAAACAGAAAACTGGGGAAAAAATTTACACCCATGAGTTCTGATAAGGACCTCATTTCCAAAATATATAATTGACTCAATTTTATAAGAATACAAATCATTCTCCAATTGATAAATGGTCAAAGGGCATGAAAAAACAACTTTCAGATGAAGAAATTAAAACAATTTCTAGTCATATGAAAACATGCTCTAACTAGTGATTAGAGAAATGCAAATTAAGACAACTCTGAGATACCATTTCACACATCTCAGATTTGCTAAGATGATAGGAAAAGATAATAATAAAACTGGGACACTAATACATTATTAGTAGAGTTGTGAACTGATCCAACCACTCTGGAGAGAAATTTGGAACTATAGCCAAGCAACTATCAAACTGTGCATACTCTTTGATCTAGTAGTATCTTTACTGACTGCCTGGAGAGATTTACATGAGCTGATACTAAGTGAAGTGAGTAGAACCAAAAGAATATTGTACACAAGAATTGTGGGAACTGAGTGTGGATCACAAGATAGTATTTTCACCCTTTTTTGTTGTTGTTTTCTTGGTTGGTTTTTTCTCTCTCTCATTTTTGTTGCTTTTTGATCTGATTTTTCTTGTGCAGCATGATAAATGTGGAAATATGTTTAGAAGAATTGGACATTTTTAACCTATATTGGAGTGCTTGCTCTCTAAAAAGGGGGCAGTGGATGGGAGGGGAAAAAACATAGAATACAAGGTTTTGTAAGGGTGAATGATAAAAACTGTCTTTGCATGTATTTTGAAAAACAAGCTATTATAAATAGCTTTAACAATAAAATATTAATAAAAATTAAAAATAAAATATTGCATTGATGATGGTGATATTTTACCATGAAACTCAGTCAAAAAAGTTACCTCCCTTTATCATTTTTATCACTTGAAGATAAGCCATCAAAGATGCACAATAAAGAATAGTTTGTACAGAGATATTTAGAAGCTCTCCCTCCCTTGAGAAATTCAGGTCTTTGAGAACAGGGATTGTGAAGTTTTTCTTGTTTTCATTTTATTTTTACTTCTAACATAGCCCAATAACAAGCACATAATAAGTGTTTATGTGCTTGTTATTGGGCTATGTTAGAAGTGTTTAATAAATGTTTGTTAAACATCTGACCGTGAAGTCCCATGTCATCATGTGCTTCATTGTTGGCTCTCTCCATAGATATGTTTCTACTGTATTGCGGCTCTTCCATATTTTTATTTTCTTCTAATGTTATAACTGTCAATCTCTGTGGTACCTGACTTAACAAGGTATATTTGGGCAGCTTTCTCTGTGTCCCCTTTATAGATTAAAACTTTCTTGATCAAAGGCACAAGATTGCAAGAAAATATATTATTTCAGCAGCCCTCATTTGGTATATTGCATCCCCAGAAGAAAACCAAATATTGCCAGATGTTAAACTATGGCTTAGATGGGCTTGATAAGAAAAACTTACAGAGGTCATTTTGTCTACTCAGCTATCTCCAAATAAAACTTTGTACATTAAAAATTCCTGTTCTTGTATTATTTTTTCCCTAATCACCTTATATGTTTGAGAGTGATTTGAGAAAGCTAATTGCTTATTTATCCAACTATATGAAGAGTTTTTCCTAAGTCACTTATTTTCTTTATTTCAGGGCAGATGTATAGAAGAAATGGATATTTTCTTATATCAGAAAAGACTTGGGCTATACTTTAGGGAGAATTTTCTAACTAAAAAGTCTATGACAGATCATGATAATTTTTAAAAGGCTATAGAATATAGTTTTATTAGAATGGTTAAAACAAATAGTAGACATCTGTCACTAAAGAACATTTAAGGTTTGAACCTGCCTGGAATCAGAGAAATGGATTAGGAAAACTCAAATCTATAAGAGGTTTCACTCAATCTAACATAGCCCAAACCCATGCAAAACTGTTTGTCTTATCGACCTGTAGCCTTTACAATGGATTTCTATTTTATTCTGTGTTTGTGTCTCTTTCTTTCTTAGGTATGTTTTTAAAGAAGACTATTAAACAGATTCTGTTTTTTTTTGCCTTTGTATTTTAGGCACCTTAAAGAGTCTTTTAATATATAAATCATAATAGGAGCTTAAGAGAATTGAACAGTGACAACAATCTAAAACAATTCATGGGAGAGATAGTAAAAACAAATCAGATAAATATGGACATCTCAAAAGCTTTTTTTTTTTTTTTTTGATTTGTTTTTTAAAGGGGAAAATCCAGGAAGGCAGAGAGACAAGTATGATACAATAGAGACCTGGTCCAAGCAAATTGTTTAACTTCTCAATTCAGGATCTTGTCCCACAGAGCCAACATAGCACAGGCCATAGTTTTCTCTTCCCTCCCAGTAGTCTTTTACCCACTAGAGAAAAGAGACCAACCAATTGCCTGAAAAGTCATTTCCAGGATAAGGAGCAGGTGAAAATAGGAATCAACTAGAGAAATGCTATTCCTTCGTATCCAATGCAGCCCTGAAATGAGAGAGAGTGATGCTCTTGGGTAGTGTTGAGTTGGGAAGTAGTCTTCCAATCATAATTTATGGCCTTCAAAGAGTTCTTTGAAAGCCAGGAAGGGGGGAGGGGGTTGATCATAGAAGAGTACTTTCGGAGATATGAGTTGTTATAAAGAGGAAGCATTTTAGGACTTTCCTCATTCTATAAAGATGTAAAAACATTCAACAGAGCATTTTGCTTGGTTTGACAATTACATTAGACTGAACACTCACTCACTGGTTTTACTACAGTTGTTAACAGGTAGAGAAATAATTCCCAGAACTAAGATCGATGACTACATATTCTCCCAATTGGCTTTGACTTCAGAAAACCAAATTCCCAGTTAAAAGAACTTCCAAAACTTGTGTTTTGGGGAAAATGGCATAGGATCAGTTCATAGAGTCACAAACCAGGTTCCCTTTAATAAATTCTTATATAATAAAACAAGTGACTTAGTGAATGGATAGATGCATTATAATTCCATCCAAATATGTTAAGCATTTAGTATTTCACTGAACTAGAAGCAAGATGGTTTATAAAGACTATTCCAGAACTTAACGTTTAAGGGAAATTGGCTGCCGATTTTCTCTTCAGTGTTACCAGGGAACAATAGTTAAGCGTGGATGTTTACAGAACAGTGAAATTTTACCTTTCTGTTTACTTCCCAGACACTTTATTACTGAAATAAAATATTTCCTTCGAACTCTGTCTCCCATTGGTCCTGATAATTCCATTCCCCACCTCCCTTCCATTCATTTGACTCAGTTCTCATCACAAAATTTGCTTCTGAAACACTGGATTTGATTTTTCTGAAATGCTTCAAATGTCTGAGAGCATGTGTTCCTTTCTTGAATGTTTCTTGGCCATGGATAAAGGATGTTAACAGCTGCAGCAGAACCAATTAGAGTCCATTCTAACCCGATAGACAAGACAAGCAAAATGCCCACTTGAATGTTCTATGTCCTTATAGAATGGAGATTTGCCGCTCTCTGGGTCCATCTATAATAATGAACTCCTGGTGTCGTTTTCCTAGCACAGATGCCCCCATGGTACCTAATTACCGCGTGCCACCTAATTTCACTTGTCCCAACTGACTGTGATATAAAAGAGAAAGATAAGACCTTGATGGTGGTATAGGAACAGAGATTTTAGGAGAGCAGAATACATGAATATCAACTTTAGGAACATTCAATTAAAAATGCAAAAGCAAAGCTGTCAGAGAGACTGGAAGGCAGCTGGATGAAAGGAAAAAGATTAGTGAAAACCCTGGAATGAAAGCACTGTTTTCATACAATGCTCTAATCAGGAAGACAAGTGGCAGTTGTTAGGAGGCACAGAGATGCTGAACAATGCCTTTCCAGGGGAAGCAGTCACCACAAACCAGGCGAAGCTTCAGGAGGCTACACTGACTTGAACATGGGAAGAAGAATTGCCTAAAGATGTTATGACCCCACATCTGGTGGCCTCCCGGGGACAGAATCTCACATGGAGACATTCGCTCGTTGACGATAGTGAGTATATTTCCCCCTGCCCCACCAACTTTATTAAGATCCTACTCCACCAACTTTATTATGATTTTTCTGTCGATGTACATTTCCTACTGCCCTAATTATCTAACTTTTCACATTAATGGTAACATATGTTGAGCTTCCATTTTGTCTAATTGACAATATTAAGAAAGCATTTTATCTGCTTATTTTCAAAACTGAAATTCAATTTAAAGGCGACATATCAGATGTCATTAATTCTTCGATAAATAAACATCTATATTTCACTAGAACAAAATCTCCATTTCAAATCTTTGTTCCAGAATTCACAACCACAAACAAGGTTTGCAAGCATTCATCTTCTTCCATGCCATATTAAAACAACAACACATTTTCCTCATGTGTCATTTTAATAAAATCCTTCTATGAAGAAATGTACTAAGTAAGGACTTGGAATAAATGCTCCTATCTCTTCAATTCATTAAAAAGTGAGTTAACTTGTAGCTAGAGATGGCAAGATGGTGCAGAGGAAACAGCACTGGATTTGAAGTCAGAAAGACCCAAGTTTCTATTCTGCTTCTGCCATTTAGTATTCTGTGACCTTGGAAAAACACTTCATCTCTCAGCATCAGTTTCCTCATCTGTAAACTAGAGCCAAGAATAACACTTACTTCACAGGATTGTTGAGAGCATCAAATGAGCCAACTTTTACAAACTCCTTTGCAAACTCAACACACTATATAAGTGCTATCTACAGTGTGTTTTTTAGTAAACATCTACTGAAGTGGAAACTGGTTTTTATTTGGGGAGGGGTTGGTTTTGGGGAGGTTGTTTTATTTTGTTTTATTTTTGTAAAGTAAATGAGAGATCCTGACTCCTACCCTCAAGGAGCTTAAAATGCTATTAGAAAAACAAAGTGAATATTCCAGTAACAATCATGCAAAGAAACATCTGTACAAAATACCCAAAATTGACAAAATGGTTGGCTTTGCATTGACATAATTTGGTGTTAGAAAATTGCAGTTAAGATCATTATACACGGCAAAAAGAAGACTATACGATGATCAATTCTGATGGATGTGGCTGTCTTCAACAACAAGATGGTTCAAACCAGTTCTATTTGTTCAGTGACAAAGAGAGCCATCTACACCCAGAGAGGATTGTGGGAAGAATGTGAAACACAAAATAGCATTCTCACTCCCTCTGTTGTTATATCTATATTGTATATAGATAGACATACAATTTTTTTTCTCTAATTTCATTCTGCCTGGTTTAGATATCAGATTCATATTTTTTTTTCCATTCTGGATCCTCAATCCTTTTGGAGTTTTCCTGTCACTGGTCTTTCTTAGTTCTCTAATATATCTATCTATATACCCCTATATTCTGGAGGTATTGCTAAGGTTCTGTCTTGTTTCCTTTTTTCTTCTCTATACTCTCACACAATGAACATCAACTCCAGTGGGTTTAATTTATCTCTATGATGATGACACCCCCTTTGTTTATTTCCAGTTTCACCCTCTCTCCTGAACTCATCACACATCAACTAGCCATCTAGTCAACAATTTGAAACACATACCCCATAGATATCTCAAATTCAGCATGGCCAAAACTGAGTCCCATCAGCCCATCTTTTAAAGTCTCCTGTTTCTGTGAAGAGCACCACCCCCATATTTCCATTCACTCTGGATCAGAATCCTAGTATCATCTTTAATTGTTCCCTATCATTGATTCTACTTATTCGGTTTTCAAATCCCATCCATTCAACTTCCATGATCTCTCATATCTTTCTTCATTTCTCCACTCAGAGTCCCCCCCTCTACTTTGGGTCTCATTAACTGTCATGGGGACTGTTCATAAACTCTATGTCTCACATCTCTCCACTTTCCAATCTACCCTTCATGTATCTACTTAACTAATTTCCTAAAGCACCACGGTGACGGTGCCTCTCCTCTATTCAATGAATCCCAGAGTATCTCTAAAACCTCCAGGGAAATATTTCCCCCCTTTGGCATTTAAAACCCTTAGTAAACTACCACTCACCTACTTTCCCAGACATAATGCATATTATTTTCCCTGCATATAACATGGCAGATTTGTAGAAATGCTACTCACCTGCCCTTCTGTTCATCTTCCATATACAGTGGCACAGCCAACCTCTCCTTACTATTCTTCATACACAACATGCTGTCTTCCATCTGCCTGTCTGGAATGGTCTTCTCTCTCACTCTATTTCCTAGGATCTCTAGTTTCTTCAAGGGGCTTTTCCTGATATATCATGAACTAATGAGTTTTCTCCAAAGTCACCTTGGCTGGGGACAAGGGGCAGAGGGACTATGCATTTTGTATGCATTCATGTAGATTTCCCTAAAAGTGATGTGAGTTTTTTGAAGTCATTGATTAATTTATTTTAGATTTTATGCCCTCAAAACTTAGCATGGGGCTTATTACATAGGAGGGTTAATATTTATCGGTTGATTGACATAAATATCAGGACTGGTACCTCCTTTACTTACTTGCTTTGGCACAATTCTACTGAGAGGCAAAGGCATGGCCACATGACTTTTTGTGATCCCCACCAGATCTCTGGATTTTCACAGCATATTTCCTCCTCTCATTTATTATACTTCCTTTTTTAAAAAGTGCAAGGACAATTTAAATCCTATGGGCAATCTTTCCATTATAATTATTAAAACAATAAGGAAAAAATGCTTGAGGGAAAAACAAAATTCTGGTCAAGAACTTGAGGATGGCCTGACCCTCCACTTGACATGAAGTACATGGGAAATGGCTGCACCAACAATTGATACACAGCAGTGTTTTCTTTGTCATTGCTGGACAGGAGGGACTTTCATAAAATGATTTTCTGTCACCATCTGAAAGTGATCGGGTCTATGAACAATGTAATGGCAGAATAAAGTGCTTCTGGAAACCCCACTGAGGAGATACTGTTCTTCCCACATATTTCATGGATATGGCCCTGGGCAGAAGGAGGGAGAAGAAGGTAAGTTAAAAGTTTGGCTCAGGCTAAGAATCTTCTATTTCTCTTGGAATGGCTACTCAGCATGGCTAGGGATTTGCTCAGACTAAAGATAGATCACATTAGGTGGTTGACAGCAGTTAAAATATGAGGCCTCATTTGTAGCTACCAGAGGCTAGAGGGTGTTTTTTATGAAGTTGCAGCTTATTTTTTTTTCACAATAAATTGGGATAAACATAAATGTAGAATGTTAATAAATATAGAAAAATCACCATCAGAATTAGAAAATATACACCCTGAAATGAGACATCAGGAGCCAAAAGATGTATTACTCATTTTTAAAATATCTCATTTTATCTTCACAACAACCCTAGAAAGCAGATGCCATAATTATCCCATTTTGCAGTTGAGGAAAGTGAGATAGACTGAAGGTAAGTGACTTTCTTAGCCATAGAAGCAGTAAGTTGCTAAGGCTGGATTTGAACTCATGTACTTCCAGCACTCTATACAGTATGTTTCCTAATTGACTGTAGGCCTCAATAATAAGTCATTGAATCCAAAGGATTGATCTTTCAGGATAGTCTATGATTCTAAGTGTCTCAGCCACATAGATAAGACAAATTGACTACAAAAAAAATTTAGTCTACTATTCTCCCAAAGTAAAATTGGAATTAATTGAAAGATTTGGGATTTTAGAGATTTGTAGATATTTCCATGTATGTCAGGGCTCTCTGACAAATTGATTACAGCTAAGTTACAGGATCAGAGAATTTAGTTTAAAAGAACCTCAAAAGCTCTCTAGTTAAATCAATCCATCAAAGACACCCACTTCCCCCTTACAAGATACTCAACATGTAGTTATTCAACTTCTTGAAGGTCTCTTTTGAAGAGAACCGACTCGATCTAGAAACATCCCATTTTCCTTTTACAGATTGGGATAAGGATTGGACCGGTGATTCCATCAATCTAAGGAAATCCTTCTTCTGATGCAATTTAGATTGGTACCTTCTCTGAAACTTCTGCCTCAGTTAATGAGAAAGAAAATTATTTGCTCAGGGTCATGAAGCCAATATGGAATCCCAAGTCTTCCTGATTCTGAAACCAATCTCTAATGATACTACTGTGTCTCATTGCCTCTTTCTGCTTTGGAATAGTGCCAAATTGAATGCTCCAAATCTACAGACATATTTGATTCTTCTGTCAAAATATAGGTCCATTTTTTCAGACACTGGCAACCCTAAAAATGCATTAATTCCCTAGCTACCCAGAATAACAGGGACATTATTGTCCTTGGGATTCATTAAGTCTTCACGGACCTTTAAATACTCATTACAATTACTAACTAGCTTTTAAAATGAGTAACTTTGGCCCAAAAAGTCCAACACTTGGCAGAAGTCAATTGTCATTATTGTTCTTTTTATTATTATTGTTAAGCATAGTAATAGTAGTGTTGGTGTAGTAGTAGTGGTAGTGGTGATAGTAGTAGTACGAGTACTGTTGGTAGTAGTAGGAGAAGGAGAAAAGAAATGGTGAGAGTAGTGCTCATGGTAGTAGGAGGATGAGAAGGAGAAGAAAAGGAGGATGAGGAGGAAGTGGAGGAAGAAAAGAAAGAGGAGAAAGAGGAGAAAGAGTGGTGTTGATGGTCATGCTAGGAGTATAGTAGTAGTAGCAGCAACAGCAGTAGTAGCTGTAGTAGTGGTGGTAGAACAGGTAAATCACAGGATCACAGAATTTAGTTTAAAAGATATTGATGAAATCACAAGTCTAAGACACCAATAACATTAAAAGCAATAACTGATATTTCTATGGGCTTTAAAGTTTGGAAAGTGATTTATATACATTATCTCATGACTGGCTGAACTGCCCTGCCCCTTCCCTACTGACCCAATTTGATCCTCAGATGGAAAACCTGATTGGTCTTTGAGACTGTAATTGAAATCTTTCCAATTTGTTTGGATTAGACCTTGAACTTTTAGGCAGTAAAGATAACAATGGAAAATGAGATAATAATAGCTTAGAGTTCAGAGTTGGGGTGTATGGTCCATAATGTTTGATTATAGGACATGGATATCAATCATGTTGTATAGTAGGCATTTGGGGGGCACTGATGAAGCTATCCTATTCACATCATGTAGAAATTGTATCACAATTCCCTAAAGATCTCCAAGTCTTTTGGAATGGAAATATTAAAAGCTGGCAGATATGCTACAAGCCAGTTGGCTCTTAACCTTTGTCTCCTCAGCCACTCCCATAAGTTGTGATGAAGAGAAATTAGATGATCTTGTTTCATTCACTAAGTTGAAATGGTTCATATATTCGACTTTATCATAGTTCCAAGATTTCATACAGCTGACCCCAAATGTTCCTTGCTTCTCCAGCCTCACATTTCTCCTGTTTATGGCATTCATTACATTTGAAGGGCCTCAACTCGTGGGGTTTATGCACAGTCATAGTTTGGGCAAGGTTATCTCATTGGAACTATTATTATTTCTAGGATGCTGTAAATAAATCCTTGCTCCACATCTAAGATCCCTTATGACAAATAGAGCATTTCCAGAGTCCTGTTCCATTTTCTTTGGCTGTAAAAGAGGAGTTTGGTCCATATTGGTTCGAAGGTACTGCCACCCCTAGGATTTAATTTGATAATTAAAGTATTAAGACAATAGCTTATCTTTCCATTTTATTATAACCAAATCACAATTATTCTTCTAGGTAGAGACTAATAATTGACTCCTAATTTTGCGCTCTCCCTCACTGATTGTTCATAGTGAGGTTGGCTCATTTCATAGAGGAGAGCCATTCCTGGTTCCCCATGGAGAAAGTCAAATTGTCGTTCCCAGGGAGGCTCAAAGAAGCAATGGGTGGGAAGGGCTACTTCTGAGCATGTGGTGACCCATTGGGAGAAGGACTTGACATTTCATATGAAGTAATAGACCAAGAAGTCCATTGGTTTTCCTCCCACATCTTGTGACAGAAATGAATGAGTGGTGGAAAGGGAGACGAGAAGAAAGCTTCTGTACAGCACTTTCTTGGGTTGTCCCAGTAGCATGAAATTCCATTCCAGCAAGGCATGAAAGGTCATGTTTCTCTACTTCCCTAATCTGGAACTTAATTACAGGAAGAAGAGAAAGTGTGCAAAGAGAGGGGGAGAAGGAAAAAGAGAAGGTTCCGGGCCAGAGACAGGCTAGTTCTAAGGCAGAATTTAGTGAGATTGAATCAGCAAGGAAGTGAGGGGAAGGGGACCTTTTACTGGATGATCACTTAACAAACATGTGTGTCATACTTTCAGTTCACCAAGTCCCCCCATTCCAGAGAATAACAGTCAGCAGGGGCACAGGAAGTCCACAAAGTCCCAATCACCCATGAGCTGGCTTATGTGGGATTTTGCAAGAAGGCCTTAGTGCATAAACAGACAATCAGCTAAAGGAAACTACCCCATTACCATGCCCCGTGATTAAGAATTCTATATGTGCCTCCAATCACTAACAGGTCATCTAGTCATGAGGCCCTGGGCCTCGGCTGAATATATGTCATCAAAAATAGAAGCAAGGAGAGATGAGGCAAAAGGAGGGAAGCCATAAAGGAAAGGCAGGAGGAAATCTGGGAAGATAAGGGGCAGCAAAGGAGAATGAAAGAAGAAGGCAAACAGGAGAGGCAGGTCGGGAGAGAAGGACGATGGGAAGAAAAGACCAACAGTCACACATTAGGGCAAATATTTCACTCCACATGGAAAAATGTAATAAAGCATCCCCCTGGTATTGCAGCTCCCCTTCCATTATTAGAGCACAAAGAATTGTCTCTGCTTCATTATTGCTTAATTCCAGAATAAATGTTGCCATCATCCCTTCGTAGAATTATGAACTGTGTCTTTATTTACTTGCACGGCACAATTTTCAAACACGCGACAGACCATTGCTCATGTTCTTCATTGTCATGGTATTAGGGAAATGTAGCATAGGCTCCAAATTTGCAGCTGCTGTCCAATCAATAAGAAGATCACCCCATCCGAATAATGCCCTGATACGTGACAGTCTCTCTTTGGCGGCTCTGTTCCTTGGGACTTGGGAACGCTGTCACCCAGGAAAATGAGCAGCATTTCTGCTGACAGCTTTGTTTCCTAGTCACCACTTTTAATGAAGCTCTTCCAAAATGAGGTACGAGATTAAATACATTTTACGTGCCGTTATCAGAACGATGATATTAGCATTCTTTGTGGCAGCGAGGTCCCCGGCAAATTACAATGGACTTACATATGCAATACATTCAGTAAAAATCGGGACTTCCAAATGGGATCAGGCTCATGAGTGTCAACATGCCACGGCGATGATATGCAGACTTTATCCCCCACGTTTTCTTGACAAGAACAAAAGTGTGCTTTGGCAGACTTTCCAAGTACATCAAATTACTGCCCAAAATGGAATTTATTGCCCAGGCGAAAGTTTAGTAAAGAAGGCCCGTAAACTGTAATAAAAGGCTACTATATCTCCCGCTCCCTCGCTTCTAATGTGACAAGGGTATTATTATCCAATATAGCCATAAAGCCTTTTATAGAGATATTTTTCCCCTTAGCCCTGTTATTTTAATTTGTGCACAGGTTTGAGTCCAGGCAATTTCCCCCTGCAAGAGCTCTCCTCTAATAGAATTATCCTCCCTCCTCCCCAAGATGGCCTCCAGTCTTCAGTCCACTGGCCGCAGTAGGTCACAATCGTGTGCAGACCCACAGACACCTCTTGGGAAATTTCCATTACCTGTGCCAGATACCTAGTGCCATGCAGTCCTCTCTAGAGTCAGCACAGTCGGTCCCAACCTGCAAAACCTAAGCATTCAGGGAGCTCGGTGAGTTTAGCTTTCTCCGCTCGGGTACCTTATTTTGTGAATTCTTCGGTCTTCTCGTAAAGCATCCCTTTCCAGAAAAAGTAAGCCTAACAGGATTAAATGTAATTTAGAGTCAATAAGGAGAAGTTTGCCATCAGGCAGTATTGTAATAGATGGTATTATCAAAAGGTACAGGATTTAGAAGGTTTGCAGTGACCCATTCTACTGTTAAAGATGAAATCGGGAGGAAAAGAAATGTCATTCTTAGTCAGACCCTCTCACTAGTTCCCTCATGCAAGCAAATCAATTCACAGTCCATTAGAGTAATAAGAGCCGGGTATTATATTTTATGGGATTGGGCGGGGGGGGGGGAGATACATTTAGAAGAGAATCGAAAACACAACCCAGGATTCCTGGGACAATCTTCTTTATTGCCACTCGAGTGGTAAATAAAATGTTTTCGGTTCTGCATGACGCTGAAAGTGAACACACAAACGGTACATAAAACGTCCTGCATGAAAGAATTGCAGCTTGGCTCTCGGCGTGGAGGCCCCTAAATCATCACCCACCTGGCAGGGAGCTGCAGCTCTCCCCTAGTGGCCCTGTTTTGAGGTGTGTCTCTCAGGGCACCCATGTTGTGAAGGAGCCGTTCCTTACCTAAGATCCACTTGCCACGGCTATGCAAGGAGCGACTTCTTCAGCGCTTAGCAACAGAGCCCTGGCCAGCTAAGGGAGGGGGCTCTGTCCTCAGGATGGCCAACTCACTCTCCTATTCTTGTGCCAGCCAGGATCCGTCTTTACCAATGGTCGGCCTTAGACAGAATGGGTTACAATAAGGAAAGAGATAGGAAGGGACCAAGAACTGATTTCTAAAGTTCCTTTGATGATGTACTGTGGACAAGAAGAAAAGCTTTAGCTTCTCTGGATGACAGATTCACCAGTGGGAAGCTGGTCCTGAAGTGTCGTGCTGACTATCTCTCCCTTCATTCCATATTCTAGCTGTGCCCTCCTGTCACCTCCAGAATCAAGTATAAAATCCTCTCCTTGGCATTCAAGGCTCTAAGCTGCCATCCCCAACCTTTTCAGTCTTCTGAACCTTGTGCCTTACACACTGTGCCATCCAGTACCACCTGTCTTGCTGATGTCCCTTAAGTAAGATGTTCCACCTCCTGACTTTAGTTGTATCTCATGCCTGTTACTTTCCTTATCCCTGACTTCCAACTTCCTTTAAGTCCCAACTAAAATCCACCATTTTCTGCATGCCTTTTCTGTCTCCACCCCTTTATACTTTCCTTCTTTTGATTATTAGCAATTTCTCCTTTTAGCTCTTTTTGCAGCTAGCTGTTGGCATGTTACCTCCCTGTTAGAATATGAGAGCCACAAAAAGAAGACAATGTCTTTGCCCTCTCCTTGTGTCTCTTAGCACTGTACCCAACATATAGTAGGTGATTCCTAATGACTGATTGTTGACAAATCTGGCCTTAGTTCTCCTCGGTTCTAGCTCACGTCCTACCTTACCTTTCCTCTTCATTTTACCTCATCTCTGAACTGATTGTGTGATCACTTCCCATCCACTGCAGCGGGAGAATTAGATTCGTGCAAGAGGGGACAAAAGAAATGGAAAAACTGGGGGAATGGGAGTTGAGGAAAGAAACAAATGTCAACTTTAAAGTGTTTGGGGAATGGGAAGTACAGGTCAGAGAAAGGCAAAGGAAAGTCATCATCAGCATCAAGTTTTATATGTTTTCCCTGTCCATTCCCAAATGGAGACAGCTGGGTCACAGGGCAGATGGATCGCTAGGCTTGTCAGGGAGAGCTGAGTTTTAATGCTGCCCTACATAAATTTCAATTATTATAGTTAGTGGTGATCATATTCCTTAGAGACAGTAAAGAGAAAGCTATGAAAAGCTGGGTTCAAGCTTAATCTCTGATACATACTGGCTAACTGACCCTGGAGACTAACCTAATAAGCAGCTCCCTATAACTATCAATAGCAGAGAAGGAACTGACCTGCATTGGTAGAGGTAGGTTTTCTCATTTGGGAGTTCCTTATATTAATGATATCACACCTCACCCTATCATCATGACCACCAGCACAATCACCATTATTGTCATCATCATCACCACCATCACAATCACCATCATCATCACCACCACCATCACAATCACCATCATCATCACCATTAGTTTATCTTTGTTCTTACTTCAGAAACTCACTAACTCATGTCCCAATCACATCCTCATCTCTGTGTCCAGCATTTCCTATCTTGATGGGGATCTGTGATGGATTTGTAAACCGTGTCTCGATCAAGGGACTTCTCATTGCTCAAATCATCAGCCGGCCATTCAATCATGCCATGGAGAGGCAGCATGGTATAGTAGATAGAGTATTAGAGTTGCAGAAAATTTGGCAAGTCATTTAACTTCTCTCAGCTTCAGTTTTGGGAGCTATAAAATGGGGATAATTAAAATAGGTGGAATATTTCAACAGACCACAGTGAGAAGACCAATGATCAAGTCCTTCCTCAGAAACCTAGTAGTAGTTGTGTAACACCAGACAAAATATTTAACTTTGTGTTTCCATTTCTTCATCTGTAAGATGGGCATGGGACTGGATGGCCTCTAGGATCATTTCCACTTCCATATGGATGATGATTTGTTCCTACTTTACCTAAATTTCACTATTTTCCACAATATTACCATGGGATCCCTTGAACCTGGCCTCTTTATTGGCTCTCTCTCCTCATTTCACTACAAAAATTGCTCAAACTGGCTCTGCCCATTTGCTCAAGCTGTCTCTTTCATGGAATGTCTTCCAATGTCCTTTGTACCAATCTCAATCTAATATCCCCTTGAAAAATACATCTCATATTCTATCTTTTCTACAAAACTGTCACTGAAGACTATAATATTCTCCTTCTCTTAAATCCCACAGCTTTTTCAGTCAGTCCTTCATTCTCTATCTCTTTTTTATGTGACTTCTTTTTTCCAGACTAAACAATGATCTCCTCTAAAGCAGAGATTGTATGTCCCATGTCTGGGGGATTTCAAGAGAACTTTGGACTATAGTAGATACTTTAAAAATATTTATCGACTCCAGTTGTTATTAAAGCCCCATTCAAAAATGGAAATACAATCATGACTCTCTTATTTTATACTGTTGAATAAGACAAAGGAAAAAGTAAATCTTAACAGCTACTTTGTAGCCATAAAAGCTTTATTAAAGAGGAAATTTCTAAGCATTTACAGAACTAGTATTGATCAATTTGGCTGTTTTTTCCTTCCTCTTTTTCTCCTTAAAAAAACTATTTCATGCTATATCTCAGAGAAGCAAGGAAAGAACCCAATTAAAAACATAAAATTTTAATAATTTTTTTTAAAAAGAAATGGATATGGTTACCATTATAAGCTAGGGTAGATTAGTTAAGAACATATTATAGCAGACTGATCACAAATCATTTTTCTAGGAAAAAAATGTTATTTTTAATTTATGGAACAAAACAAGCATTTCCATAACAGTATATTTTTTAAAAAATAATTGCACATGTAACTGCAAATCTACTAGGTACAATTTACTATTCCTTTTAAATATACAACGGTTGTCATGTAAATTTATTTTCCCCTTTTTTTTTCCTTCCCTTTACCCACATTAGAATTTGCCATCATTAGAAATACAAACACATATATACACACATACATGTATATTCATATATATATAAAATTATTCTTCATATACTTTTATTTATCAGTTCTTCCTCTGGATGCTGATAACATCTTTCTTTATATATTCTTTATTACTAATTTGAGTATAAGTCAAAATAACTTATTCTCTCATCCCTTTGTAATAGGGATTATGAGATTGTTAGGTGACGCCAATGACATAAACATGATTACCTAGTCATCAAGGAGTAGATTCATACCTCTATTCTTTGGAGAAGAAGAGATCCTTGGTTGATAGAAGAATAAGGTGACTTTTTAGAAAGCCAAGTTTCACTCCCTTCTACTTCTCTAATAACAATGTCTATGGCCCATTTTGTCCCCATCAAGAGTTCCTTCTATTAAAAACAAAATCTGGCTTTTGGCTTACAAAGTAAGTCTCAGTCCCCTACAAGCACCAAAGCTAACCAGATCAATATCCACCGATTTTTATTAATACTGTTGAATGGAGAAGGACTTGATATCCAAAGCTTTTCAGCAAGACAATAATACAGTTCTATAACCCTCTTTCGAATGAACTCCATTTCCCTCACTACCCCAAAGATTCAATCAGATTCCCCCATAAAAACCACAGCCCAGAACAAATGGAGTTCCTAAGCATGAATGGAAGTGATAATTTAAGTGAAGGGTCCACACGTGTCTTTCCACTCACCAGCTTCCTTCTGGGCTCTGCTTCTACTTTTACTCTGGCATCTCTGCATCTTTTATCAACTATGGAGTCCATCTTGGTATACATCATCATCTTCCGAATAGCCCCCTAGCTCTCACGTTTCACTGTGCAACACCATCAGGCTTTCAAGTTGCCTGTTGCACCCATATTAACCCTAGATTGGCTTCTCATGCACTTGAGAGTGTGGTTCTTCCCCTCAGATGGTCCCATACTCTTCATGAGTGTTCTAATCAGAAGTTCTTTCTCCCTCTCCATATTTCACAGTCCCCTGAAAAGGGGTGATGGGGAAAGAAGTCATCCATAACCTTTAAAGGGATGTTTGAGTACTTTTGGTATTTTTTAATGGGGTTTTCTCATGGATATATTGGAAAGGGTGGTACCTATTAAAATCAGCTGGCTCCTAGTTAGTTGCCTTAATAGACCCAAGCAGCTGCAATTAATAAATGGATGTCCTCTTGTGCTTAATAAATATTTATCGAACTGAATTGAATTGAATTTGAAACTAAGAGAGGTCTCTAATGCACTTCCAAGGAGCCTTGCCCTTGACCCTATTCTATTCAATCTCTCTCAATGACTTGGATGAGAACATAGGTGGCAAGACTGACTGGCCTAACAAATTCAAATTTAATAGAGATAAATGCCAAGTTAAGTCTTAGATTCAAAAAGAATCAAATGCACAAGTAGAATATTAGGAAGATATGTTTAGAAAGCAGTTCACTTGAAAAAAAGAATAGGGAGATTTAGTGAACTACAATCCCAATAAGAGTCAGCTGGGTGTTATGGCAGTCAGAAATAGCTAATTTAATCTAAGGATAGACTAGGAGGAGAGGAGTGTAGTAGTAGTAGTAGTAGTAGTAGTAGTAGTAGTAGTAGTAGTAGTAGTATTGGTAGTAGTAGGGCTAGTACTAGTATTAGTAATAGTAATACTAGTAGAATTGTATTTTATTCCAATGCATCATCATAGTCCAGAGGTGACCCCAGTTTTTCAGATTTATGCCAAAAAGACATATGTTTCAGGTATTTGAGGGCTATGGTTATTCTTATAGTTGTTTCTGAGATGATAGTTATCGTGGAATTAAAAGCTGGAAAGGACCTTGAAAATCTCTTGATTTAATATATTCATTTTATACATTTGAAAACTGAGACCCAGAACCCAGGAATTATTTATGTAAAGTCAGATAGCCACTAAATAACAGAGCCCAGATTCAAATCCAGGTCTTCTTATCCTAAATCTGCTATTTTCCCAAATATATCAGACATCACCATGCTGTGACTTGGGAAATATAGGGTCTGGTTCCATTTCTATTGCTATCATTAGCCTGCCATGATTTTTGTCAAATCACTTCACTTTTCTGTACCTCTTTTTCCTCACTTGTAATTTAGAAGGGGATTGAACCTAATGGTCTTTAAGGTCTCTTCTGCTCCAATCATCTATATGTCTGGTGAAAGAATCTCTTGTCAAGGAACTAGGTCTTGGAGCTTCTCCACTTCCAGGCTAGATTCCACCCAATCACTTTGCACACTTCACTTATCTACCTGGGGGAAGAAGGGGAAAAGGCAGCAGAGGGAGGATGACTATTCAAGTGCCAGTCACCAATAATTCTGGGAGAAGTCGCTTATCTGTAAAATTAGAATTCTAATAGCACCTACCTCCCAGAATTGTTGTGAAGATCAAATGACATAATATTCATAAAGCGCTTTGCAGACCTAAAAGTGTCCTATAATGCTGACTACTACTGTTGTATTAGGGGAAAAATGAGATAACATTGGTGAAATTCTTTGCAAACATTACAGTTATATAAATGCTAAATGTTATTATTATAATTTTCTGGTTAGTGAGTAATAATATGAAGAAAAACTAAGGGAGCTAGTATCAATTATTGTGTGACCAAAACTGTTTACTTGCTTAAGTATCTCGTTTTAGTTCAAATTGTGCCAAAGAATAGAAATAGAGGACCTTTAAAATCAATCTTATCATCCCTTGACATCCAGGAAGAAAACCTGTGTGGGAGAATTAGAAACAGTTGAGCCAAGCAGGGATTGCTCTGTATCCCTCCTTTTTTCAAAGGTATTAAGGGCAAGGAGGAAGGGTAAAGAAGAAAGGAAAAGAGGGAGGCTTTTTTTTTAGTTCTCCCTTCCCTATTTCCTCTACAAACAAGAATGGTCATGTCCCATTTGTTTCCTCCTCGATAATCTTTCCATTCTCTCTGCACCCCTAAGTTCAGGCCTTCATCCCTTCACATGTATATTAGCACTTAGCCAAGCTGCTGTCTTCTCCTTCATTCTCTGCATTCTAAATCAAATGGTACACTCCTGCCATATTAATCACTGTGTCATGTCCCTGCTCCAAGTGCTTCAGTGACTGAGTCCCTAATGACTGCAGGATAAAATCCAAATAGCTTAGCCAGGCAGTCCAAGCCCTCCCCAGGCTGAATCCCAACCCCCTTTCTTATGTGAATTTCCATGTGAATCCTCTGTTTTTTAGCAAAACTGGTCCCCCCCCAACTCCATGTTCCTGAAAGATCTTTCATGGTTTCCTTTCCAAGGATGGAAATCCTTGGCCTGGAAGGTCTTATACCCTTTCTACTCATTCTCAACTTGATTTTTTCCCTCATTAAAATGTTACTGACTGTTCCTTGCATATAATACTCTATCCCTGATCTCCTGGTACTGTCTATCCCCATTTCCTCCCCATCACTGCCTCTTCATTACCCTGGTTTCCTTTAAGATTCCATTCAATTCTCACCTTGTCTAAATGTCCTTTCCCCCTTCCTAAGCCTCCAAGACCACTTTCCATCTACTCTATACATCTTGTGTATACTTAATTCTTTATGTGTTGTTTCTACCATTAGGACATAAATTCCTTGCAGGTAAGGACTATCTTGCTGTTCTTTGAACCCCAGGGGTTATCAAAATGGCTGGCTCACAATAAGTGCTTAATGAATGTCCATCCATTGATTGACTGCCACTTATTTTCTCCATTCTTAGCCCTTCTTTAAAGACATTTTTGCTTCCTTGATGGCTTTCAGCTTCTTAGCTAACTCCACTCCTTTGGCACTTCTATACAATCTTCAATTGTTATCTTTTCAAGTGTGTGACTCATACACTGGCGACAGTCTTTTTCCATCAATGTGTCCCGAGTCTCAACTCCCTGGTGCCCCCATCGGCTTTTCTATTGTCACCATTTCTCTTGAAGGAAATTTAACAAGAAACTGAGAGTACCACCAAAATAAATCAACAGCCCCTGCCCTCCATGAGCTTTTACTCTAGTGTGAAAATGTAATGTAAACAGAGATAATTGAGGAAGGAGAGGTGATTATCAGAAAACAATTCCTATCTGGGAGATGACTAAGAACCATTACATTGAATTCCCAATCTCTATATTTTTGCCTGCCTGCATATTTTTTTTAATTCCCTTCACAGGCGAATTGTACAATATTTCAGAGTCCGACTCTTTTTGTACAGCAAAATAATGGCTTGGACATGTAAATTTATTTTATATTTAATGTATATTTTAATATATTTAACACATAGTGGTCATCCTACCATCTAGGGGAGGGGAGGGGGAGAAGGAGGGGAAAAATTGGAACAAAAGGTGTGGCAATTGTCAATGCTGTAAAATTACCCATGCATATAACTTCTAAATAAAAAAGCTATAATAAAGAAAAGAAAAGAAAATGATTCCTAGAAAAGATAGCATATGAGTTAAGCCATGAAGAAAGCTGAAGATTCTGAGATGAGAATGAAGATAGTGTTCATTCTAAGAGTAGAGGAAAAGAGCATGAGAAATGTAAATGAAATACTGAGTTAGGGGGAGAGCAAAAGAGCCACTTTGAACAAAATGTACAGTATGTGAGTAGAAGAACATGAAATGAGTACAGAAAGGTTACAATAGGGTCCGGATATAAAAGACTTTGAACACAAGAGTTCATTTTTTCCCTACAAGCAATAGCAAGTCTTTAGTGATTCTTCAGTAGAAAGATCTGTGCTTTAGAACGATTAAAAGGTACAGTAATTAGGTGGTGAAGTAGATAGAACACCAGCCCTGAAGTCAGGAGGAAAGTTCAAATCCAGTCTCAGATACTCATTCTCTGTATGATAGGGAAGGTCAATCTACCTCAATAAACTCAAAAAAATAGATTAAAGGGTACAGAAGATGTATTAGAGAGCAAAGATACTAGAAATTGGTAGAAGGTAATTTCAATAGTCAGTATTAGGAATCAAATACAGAAACTAGAGCAAAAGAATATTTTCAAGAAGGCCTTACAAATCCTTCTAAATGAAAAAGACCAGAAACATGGAATGGTGAATTTGGGGTCAGAAGACAACTCACAGCCATGCCATTTATCTGCCTGTGAGTCATGTCTCTGGGTCTGTGTCCTCATCCATAAAATTGGGGGGGGCAAGGAAGGGGAAATTATAGATCTAATAAAGATTCCTTCCACTTCAAAACCTATGTTCATATAATGGCAAGATCTAAGAAATAGCTTCTAAAAAGAAGTAATAGACATTTATATAGATGCGTTTAGGTTTACAAGCACTTTACATCCATACTACCTTATTTGATCCACAATCCAGTGAGTTAGATGCTATTACTATCCCAATTGAAATGAAGACTAAAATAAAACTAAGATGAATGAATGGCCCATGGTCATGTGGCTAGTAAGAGTCTGAGGCAGTATTTGAACTCAGATCCCTGTGAACTCAAACCCAGCACGTTATCCATAATCCATCTTGGTGAGTGAAATCTGAGAATTCTTCATGTGGAATGACAGCATGCTAACATATTAAGTGGTAAATCCTGTCTAACCTTCTCTTATCAGTTCCCCACTCCTTCCCTTCTTTCCGACACAGCCTATAATTATTCTAAAGGCCATTATAAAGTTTCAGCTTCCTTAAAATTTCTTCTAACTTTATTCTTTAAGACTCATCCTACTTTGTGTTTCTGCACTATATCCCTCCCAGGACAATTAGATCTTAAAATATTGTGATCAGTAATGAATATAGTTCTCCAGGTGAAGCAGAGAGCTAGTAATTAAACAGTAGTAATTCCATCCCGCTTGATTTATATTTGGCTCTCCCAGTAATGAAACCCAATGTTCTATTTTCCTCTTGCATGGCTCCAATAGAATTGGTCTTTAAGGATTATCCTTTAAATCTTCTTTTTTGGTCACTCGATTTTATGGGTGTTTTTTCAGCACATCACAAATGCATTTGTGATTCTCTCATTCGAAAAATGATGGAAAGCTACTGGCCAAATACTCATTCCCAGATTACAGGCACTTGACTGGCTTGATCCAGACAAGTACCACCATTGCTAGCCTTCTCCTTGATGGTGTCTTTGAAGAAAGCTCAGAAGTTCTCGGCTTAATGCAAGATTTGCTAATAACATCAACAAGAATCAAAGGACTTGAATATTCAACAGCCCTGTGAAAAAATACTGCTGTTTTTAAATAGTTTTAAGCAATTCTGAAACTTTATCTCCACAAATAAAGTCTCTTCTCTTTTAAGAAGGAGGTGTTTGGGCTATAATGCACATACTCACAAAGGAAAAAATAAAAATAATACAAATGGATCCAATTAATAATTGTGATAAAGAAGTTTTCCCTTGGATCAAAGAGGCAAAAAAACAAAAAAACAAAAAAAAAAAAAAACCATTGTCCTCAATTGACTTTCTGGATTTCTAAGCTTAAGATCTACGATTTTAAAAAATAATTAACAACTTTCATTTTCAGATTAATAAGAAAAAAAAAACTTCAGGTTCAGTTTTTTCTGACAGTTAAAAGCCAATCAATCTTGCTCTCAAATGCTAATACGAGCAATTAAAAGTAACATTAATTGAAATACTGCAGGGGCTGTTAAGTCTGCCCTCCCCCACCTCCCTTACTTTAACCTCATGGCAATACCAATTTAGAGTACTAATTAATGAGTCGCCCTTTGTCTGATCAATCTTTGGAAGGGAGAGTTGGCCTTTAAAGCCCAACAGAGAGCTGCAGATGGCCAATGCACGTTGAGGAAGTCTGTGTGCCAACATCCAGGATGTTTATTTCACCTGGTAGACCAAATGTGACAGGGCATTTTATTTACAGTGTGAATATTAATTTTCTTTCTTTTTTTTTTGGTGAAGAAAATGCAGAGCTCATTTGTATTGTTATAAAAACTTGTAAATATGCCCTGTAGGATAAATAATATTCAAAACAACATCCTAATTAAAAGGAAAACTGAGTTGTCTTGCACAATAATATGAGGGCACATAAATTGTAAATAAGATACATTGTGAAAATGAAAAAGACGGGTTGGATAGGAAAGGAATGAAATAAGATTTTGAACTGGGCTTTTGAATGAACACAAATTGTAAGATAATGTCTCACTTAACAATAAAAATAAACAACCATTGGCAAAGATGTAATGGAATTTCCTATGGACACCCTTTTTATCTTAATATAATTTCCCCCAGTTGTTCTGTTATAGTCATTTCTCTCTACCTTTGTCCAAAATCATCAGGGCGTTTTCGTTGTTGATGTTGTCCAATTGCAAACGTGAAAACAACTCAGAAACCCACTGAAAATGCAGAAAGGTGACATGACACACCCATGAGGACTATCATTTCACCCTCAACTAGAATGTCCTGATCTGCCCAGTTGTCCCTAAACCCATCGTTCATGGGAATGGAATGGGAATTCAGGCAGCCATTAAGATCGCCAGAATTAGATTCACCAACCAATTAAATGCTTCTGAGTGGATCCATTCTATGAACTTCAGGTCAGAAAAAAGACATAAAATAAAGGGGACTGGATGGGGATAGGGGATGGACTCCTAAGAACAAATGAAGATTTCCTAAGAGTTTGGCTGCTTAAGGAATGGAGGGTCATGCTTCCCATCTTGTTAATAAATTCTGGAGACTCTTAAGGGCTGGAAATAAGAGGGACATTCCAAAATGAGAGTAAGAGGCTGACATGAATATTCTTCCCCAACATTCCCTTCTCAGATCTGATCTTCTGTTCTCTCTTTTCTCCTATTTTCTGTGTGTTTGTCTGTGTGTGGTACAGGAGGGGGTATTTCTTTTCCCTTCTAGCATTCCTCTTTTTATGATATTCATTTGCATGCTTACTGTGTTCTTGATGGCAGGAAATGTTTCATCTTTCTTTTTATATGCCTGATGTGTAACTTAGTGCCTTGCACATAGTAGGAATTTGATATATGTCTGTTGAATTGAATTAAATCGACTCCCCTTAGCTACAGAGGGCTCTTGGCAACTTTCTCCTAGCAGATTTGTGTATCAAGCATTTGTTTCACACCTCTCATGTACATTTTCCAAGATAGTGTGAGACATACTAGAAAAATACAGTATAAAACAATGTCTCTTCTCTCAAAGAGTTGATAATCTAAGTGTGAGAATAACACATGCAAATGATAATAATGAGTAATAATTAGACCTTGCATTTTCATGTCTTTAGGGTTTACAAAGAACTTTTCTTGCAATAACCTTTTAAAGTAGAAAGTATTATAATCCCCTTTTATAGATGAGGAAACTGAGGCTGAGAGGGAAAATGTATGGATGTGGGCAGATCACACTCATCGGTAGATATTTCGAATCCCTCTCTGAAAACAATAAAAAGTGTCTCTTGTGTGATAAAAAGTGTCTACTATGTGGTCATATGAGTTCTTCCTGAGTAGGGACAATTTTTGCATTTCTTTGTCACCCCAGTGTTGAACACAGTGCCCAACTTATAAGAAGCATTTATTAAGTATTTATTGTTGTTTTTATAACATGGGTAGGACCACTGAGAATTAAGTTTCTGGATTACAATCCAGAAAACCATGCACCTTCCTATTTCATTATCTGCCCAGGGGGAGGAAATTCTAGGTCCCTGGAAAATCTGTTCTAGGATAAGGAAAAGTTGGGTACATGGTCTTCTGGAGAGATGCTTACCTTGAGACCAGGAGAAGATGCAGTGAGTGACATGGGTCAGTTCTTGAGCAGCCCAAGGGCATTCAGCAATTGTCTAACCATAAGTCACCCTTGAAAGGACCCAAGGATCTCCAAGGACAGGGATCGTGGAGGAGTTAGTGTGTCTGTTCAGTACAAAATGAGAGTCCAACTTCCAAGCAGGCCCAGGAGGAGCAATGGGCCAAATTAGATCAGGGTAGAAAGAATAGAGCCATCACTACTGCTCAACCGAGTTTGCCATAATTGATAGAATACCAACAGCTCTATTATGATACTAGTTAATAGCTCTCTTGATGTTAATCATATGAAAATAACTAATTTCCTTTACTCTTATGCAGTTTTTAAGAGAGGGAGAAAACGATTTAATTTCCTCCAAATCTGGTTAGCTAGAGAAAGATCTACTTTTTTTCAAACATCAATGATGTTTGAAACTCAAATTTTTAACAGAATTATCCCATTACTAAGATATCTACGTGTAGCTTTGATTTAAATGTCATCGAGATCAAGAAATAAAATAGGTCCTTTCAGGATAGCTATCAGCAAAGAGCCACTAAATGAAGGGGAAATGAGCCAGTGCCCACTTTCCATAGGAAGGCTACAGTTGGTTTGTCACACTTTAAATGTGTATGTGTGTATGTGTGTGTGTGTGTACATATATATGTGTGTGTGCATATGGGTATAAATGCATATGTGTACATATTTAACACACTATTTCTATAATTGCTTTTCCTTTATGATTGATGAAAATTTTATTTTAGGCTTTTATATTCTGGATATTTTTTTAATTCCAAAAGTCAGTGAGTTATTTTCTATTCTTCTTTCAAAAAAAAAAAAAAAGCATGTTGTTTTCTTAGGACAGGATAATTACTTCCAACTCATCAGGGGATGCTGACCCCTTTTACACTTCTCATAGTCAGATCCATATGTGAAGATATCCATTGAATGAGAAATCAGATGACAACAAAAGAGTAAAGCATCAATTCAAGCTATAAAAATCACAATAGCATCTCCTTACATTCTAAAAATCATGAGATATGTGTGTAGATAATTTATTTACTCTACAGAAGCTGTTTATTTATTTGTGGAATTGCATGTAGATACATAGACTACTTTTTTTTGAACTCCATGACCACAGGTTTGATTTATATAGTGAAAAGAGCCCAAAAGTCAGGAGGCTAGATTTCAATCCCTACTCCATTGCTCTGTGAGTTTCAGAAACTTATTCATCTCTCTGGTTCTCATTTATTCAATAAATGAGGGTAAATGTGAAGATCCCTCCACATGTAAAAATTCTGTAATATTTTGTATGATAAAAAAGAGGGAGGAAGTAGTTAAATGAATAAAATTAGGAGGTGGCATTAAATATTCTCTAAGGTCTCTTAAACCTGAAAAGTTCTATAATACCTTGCATAAAAAAAATGAAGAAGTGGGATTAAATGATCTTTAAGGTCCCTTTCACATATAAAATTCTATAATATCTCAAACCTTTAAAAAACCCATTACCTCATATCCTGCTGTAGAGAAAGTTAGAATAAAAATTAATAAGTAATTAAGATATTATTTAAAATCATCTTCAATCTTTTTTGGACTAGACCAATGATTAAATTACGATATGGAACTTCCAGTAAAGAAATTCCATTCTCATGATCTTACGATCATGATCTCACGATCTCATGAATGTATTTTAACATGTAAATCAGTCAGGAATCTGATTATAAATTTTGCTCCATGGGGATTGTCAAACATGTCCTTATGTAGGCATGAAGGATTTTTCTTCTTCTTCAAGTTTCTCCAAGTTTGAGTTTTTCCTGTTTCTATAGGGATCCTTTGATTCCATTATTCTGGATAACCTTGGCGTACTCCATCGCTGATTTGTAAGGAACACGAGGTAGAGCTGGATTTTCAAAGTCGACTTGATAGAGACCAAATTTATTACTATATCCCGCAGTCCACTCAAAGTTATCCAAAAGGGACCAGACACAATATAATTGAAGATTGACTTTATCAAGATGGATAGCTGTAATTAAGAACAAACAAAAAATATTTGTATAAGATTCAGATGGGAAAAAAATACTTGACATTGATATGGTGGCTAAATGTTTGTCAAAGACATATATTTATCGACGTCATTTCTTTTGCTTCTCACAATAACCTAGTAGAAAAGTTACTAGAGATACTATTTTCCCCAATACAGATGGTGAGGTACCCGTGGTCCAACATTTTGAGTCAGAAGTAAAATTTAAGCCTGTCTTTCTAACTCCGACCAAGTTGCTTCTCTAAGATGGGCTTCATGAGAATGGAACATATAGCATGTAACTGAAGTTCTCAAGTACCAAACAAGCAATTATTGGCCAGGTAGACTTTAAGTTTCTGGGGACTCAAAGAGAAAAAAAATAAGTGCTACCTACCCTACATTCTACTCTGGCAAACAGCTAGTTTAGAGACATGATGTTTACAGGGTACATGCAGAGTCAATAGAAAGGGAAAGGTGACCAATGGTGGGCAGAGCAGGAGAGACCTCGTCACAGGAAGCGACATTTGATCTGAATTTTGAAAGAAGCATCAGTTTCTGAAAAGAGGCATAGAGACAATGCCATGTATGAAGAACAGCAAACCAGCCAGCTGGCGTGAATGCAATGTTTTACAGGAAATGATGTATAATAAGCTGAAAACTTAGTCTGAAGGCTACAGAGGAGCTCATCGTGTCCCTAGCCCTTTTCCATCACCCTTGTTTGGGGTCCTGGACTATTCAGTGTCTGAATGAGAAAAAAAGTCAATAATTCAATTTGTTCTAGATCTCAGTCTAGATCTTCAAGGCTTGAAGATCCTTGCCTTGCCATCTGCCCTGCAGCTAGGGGCACAGTAGATAGAGCACCAGCCCTGTCATTCCAGCTATATGACCCTGAACAAGTCACTTAACCCTAATTGCCTCAGCAAAAAAATAAATGAATAAATAAAAAGAAAGAAAGAAAGAAAAAGAAAAGAAAGAACTGTATTTTCTTCATGCTTGGTACCTTTGTTCAGTCATTTTTCAATCACTTCTGATTTTTGTGACCTATTTGGGGTTTTCTTAGCAAAGATTTTAGGGTGGTTTGCCATTTCCTTCTCCTGTCCATATTTATAGATGTGGAACTAACGCAAACATGGTGAAGGTACTCACCCAGGGTCACATAGCCAATTAGCATCTGAGGCCAGATTTGAACTCAAAAAGATGAGTTCTAATATCTTCTCTCTGTCTACCACACCTTCTAGCTGCCCTAGCTTGGCACGTAGAAAATGTTTAATAACTCCTTTTCTCACTTATTCCTTCCTATAGATAAAAGGGAATGAGGAGCATTTTTTGAGCCAGGGAATGATATGCTCAGTCCTGGGCTTTAGGAATATCCTTTTGGCAATTATATAAAGGATTGATGAGAGAGGAGAAAGACTTGAGGCAGGAAAGCCATTTAGAAAAGTAGTGAACAGGCAAGACATGATAAGGGACTGAACCAGGCTAGTGGATGCAAAAAAAGGGCCAGATGCAAAAGATTTGAAGAAGTCTGATCCAAAAGATATGGTAACTAATTGGATCTAGGGGAAGGAAGAGGTTGAGGGAATGGCACAGGTCAAGGTGGAGAATAAGCCTATGTTGGGTACTGAATGCTTTGAGAAAGGAAAGAAAATGACCCAGATTTCTTTAGGAGACTACTACAAGGATCCAGATTGGGTTTCAAAGGCAGACTGAGTGAATCTCTGAACAAAAGAGCTTGCCAGTGAGGTGACAAAGGGAAAAGCTGGATATGGCGATTAAGAGCAAGCCATACCTCTCTTTCTCCAAATGATCTAGGATGAGGGTGAAGGATAGGAGGGAACTGAGGTTAGCGAAGGAGCACCTAGTGCTAGAAATGGTCACCGGGGATACAGGATCTCCCAGAAGGAGGCAGGTTTTTGAAATCTAGACTGAGATGGAGTTTGTTCACTGGAATCAGGGGCTTTAGAGGGCCCACAGGAAAGGGGGAATAGAAGAGGACATAGAATACAAAGGGATAAGGCTGACATAGTTAGGGGTGAGATTATGGAGAGAGATACAGGAGGAAGAAAGGATCTCTGCCTCAGCAGACAATAACTGAATCACAGGGGTAATGGGAGCAAGGCGGAAGCTGCACGATGGATCCTTTTATTTTATTTAGTAGTGCACTCGAGAATAGGAATACGAGTTTTGCCTCTAATTCACTGTGTTGTCTTAGGTGAGTCACATGCCCTCTCTCTGTACCTCATTTAGCATGTGTGTAAAACCATCTGAGAAGATTGTGCTGGATGCTCTAAGATCCCTTCCAGAGCTAACATTCGACAATTAATTCTAAAAGCCTGCATACGAATCAACGTTTTTTTCCGATCAAGTTCCATTTCAAAACCACTAGAAGAACATCCCAGCTAGAGGAATCCTCTGGGGAGGCTTTCAGACAAATGAAGAATCAGTCCATAATCTGCTCGGGCGGAAATGCTGACTTTTCACCTCTCGGCTCTCCCCCAGAGCCACCTATGTACAGAGCCACCTCACCTCCCAGTCTCCAGACTTGGGGAAATGGTTTTCTGTGAGTATCATGCAGATTTCATGGATGAACAGTTCACATCAGGTTAATTGACTCACATCTTCTTTCCATTTGCCAGGTGGAGGCACCCAGAGTCTTTGACTGGGAAAGTGTCTCTTATAAAACCTCATGGGTAGAAATAAAGGAAAACAGGGTGCTTTGGCCCCTCTTGAATAAAGCGTTATTTAAAAATGGAACCTATTTATGATACCCATAAATCCTAGCCTTCTTCTCTTATGCATACTATGCTCCTGTGTATTTATTTGGCCTGTCTTTTCCCCTCTCCATCACCACCCTTGCCCTGAGACCATCTGAAACTAAAAGGACCTGTTGGGAAGGGAACTGAATCTGAAACTTAACATAAGTCCCCCGCATCTTGAAAAGAATCAAAATGACAGCATCCCAGCGTACGAGCGCCCGAACACAACAACCGCCTTTGATCCTCCAGCTTTTTCAGAGTGCTCACACAGAAGAATCTGCCCCTTTCCCCCTCCCTGCCTCTGCCATCAGGTCTGGAACTGGATCGCTCAACAGCGAGCGTTCCGATGACAGAGCCAGACAGTTGCTGGAAAGGCACGCGGTACCATTGATCACGTACAAAAGCAATGATTCATGTGCTAAACCCTGGGATAAAACGAGGCTGTTCCTGCCTCGAGGAGGGACAAAAAGGTAATCTTGACAGTCTCATTGTTAACTGTCAGGGTTCCACAGCAGGCACTGAAATTCTGTTCTGAGGGAAGGGGCCCAGCTCCTCTTTGGCATCATGGGGCCCTGCAGGTAGAGCACGTCGCCCGTTCGAGTGGAGGCTAGGAGGGAGCCTCCCGGAGCAGGCCGTAGAGGGCCCCAGTGAGGGGAAGATCACAAACCCACTCTGGAACCTCCACGCCTCTCTGCATTCAATCTTTGGAAAGGGAACGGAGCATCATCATGTGACCTGTCAGGGTGATTTATGAGGTCCCAAAATCTTGAAGAATAGGGGGAAAAAACACTTTTGTGTGTTCAATCTCCTCCTCTAGCCAGGGTTGAATGCAAAGATAACGGAGACTGACAGGGATGATTGTGAGAACAAAGCAAAGAGGGGGGAGATAAATATGATGAGCATCATGATCCCTGGGTCGTATATACTGCTTTGGGCTAGAAGGTAAGGAAGAAAAAAGTCAGCAGGTTAGAAATGAAAGCTCCTATTTCCATGGCGATTTAACAAAGAACTTTTCTATCCATCTTGGACCCAAGGAAAAGGAAAGAGAGGAAGAAATGCATTCCACTTTTTCCTTTCTGTGGCAGGAAGGGGAGGTGGGGGTGGTATTACCAGCAGTGACTCAGTTGGGCTTAATTATCTTTCTTTTTTAAAAGGGAAGAAATACTCCAGATTGCGGATGAAAATATAGTCAGAAATATGGATGAAATAAAAGCAAAAAGAATTAATAAGGAAATTTAATAAAAGTAATAGTATTCTCTTTGTAACCCCATTTGGGATTTTCTGGCAGAGATACTGGAGTGGTTTGCCATTTCCTTCTCCAGTGAATTTTACAGATGAGGAAACTGAGGCAAACAGCTTAATTGTGTTGCCTGGGATCACACGGTTAGTAAGTACCTGAGGTCAAATTTGAACTCTCCTGACTCCGTCCAATGATGGCACTTAACTACCTCCAAAACACCTATGATTTAGAGTACTCACATAACTTGGCTACAGTCACAACCTCCAGTACAATGATGGGGGATTCCTTCGGGGCAGATATTGTCTTGGAAAACCAAATATGTTTTTACAGTTCTTTTTTATTAATACTACAACATATTAAAATCAGAGAGGAACTACATATTATTCTGGTTCAGGTCACTCTCGGGAGGGTAATGGGCCGCATGTGGCCAGCAATGTCGGACACCAGGTCTCCTCACTACACCTTCATCCTCTACATTCTGCTTCCCTCTCTGCTTCTAATCCAGGTGAAAAGAGAAAAAGATCCTAAGTGCCTTGCTCCTATGTGGGATCCTTGGTAGGGGACTCCCAAATATAATGAATCTCAGGCCAGTGCTGTGATTAAAACACAAAGCCCATTAGCAGCTCATTATCTCAAGGCCCTGAGCAGAATTCTCTCAAGTCTCCAGTGAGGTTGGGTCCCAGCTCTCTCTGTTCCCCTCCTGACTGCAAGCTTGGAAAGCAGGAGACTCTCTGCCAAGCCCTGACAGGGATTTGTTTCACTATCATTGCCCAATATAAGTAGCCTTTGGTTTCCTGAAGATATGGGACTTATTTTAAAATGGAGGTCATGGGAATACGGAAGCTCCAGTCAGTAGACCCAAAGCAGCTTAAAAAGACTTCAAAGAAAGAATTGGGCAGAAGGGAAGGTGTTTCCCATAAACCAAGGTTTTGAACAGAATGAGCTTGAAAGTTGTCCCTAAAGGAGAAGAAGACTCTGGATCATCCTAGAACAGCTTGGGGCCTGGGTGCTAAACATACTGTGTTCTTTGATCTTCCCCATACTTACAACCCTATCGCAATATCTGCATTCTGGGTAAAACATGTATGAACCTTAGGAAGCCTTGAAGGGGAAGGGGGTAGACATAATGTTATTAAACACCCTCTATATACTGGGCAATATTCTAGACTCTGGGGATACAAGTTAAAGAAATTGTCCCTTACTTTCAGGGAATTTTCATTCTTTTTGAGGTTTTCTCCTATCTACTTCCCTGTCTCAATAAGCATCAGAATGGGCCTGTCCATAGCAAGGAAATACAGAAAAAAATCTCAAAGCTGTAATCATTAAAATGATTTCATACTGGCTAAGAAAAAGAGTCACAGTCATGGAAAGTTGGGGAGAGATGCAATGACTTTAGACTACTTGATGAAGCAATTCTTAATGCTGATGCTTTTTGTACAGGAGAATACAGCCTCCCCAACCAGAGATTTCCTTTTTGATGGGCTATAGCTCTTGCAAAAGAAAAAATAAATACTCCTTCTCCTGGCCCTGGTGAATGCAGGATTGGGATGTACTCAAGTCTATTCTTACATGGTTCCCACCGAAGTGCCAAGAGCTTCCCTGGGCTGAAGAAGACAGGGAGAAATTTCAAGAGGCACAGTCCATGGGGTAAGGATCCAAGAAAATAATGATATAAGAAAGCAGAAGAGGAGATAAAAGTCTTAAATCCATGCTACAAGTGAAAGCCAGGTCAATCATCAACAGAGATTTGGTTTCTCACCAAGCCTGAGGTATCTTGTACAAGACTCTCTTAACTGGGAAGAGGATGCTGACACATGCAGTATTTCCTAAGCATTTTCTTTACAAATTACAAGAGTCTTACACAAAATGTTCCAGACTTGGCTGAAAACCTAGATTATATCAGAGTTACTCAGTGCAAAGCTGAAAGTAATAGGGGTATAGGGAAAGAAAGCTGGTTGAAAATCAGGAGCACAGCCAAATCTGGAGAACTAGAAGGAAGCATGGTCTGAAGTTTAGGAATCAAGGGTTTTAGTACCAGATAAAAAACAAAGGTTGTACCGGACAAGAAGAGCTCCATTTTACTTGACTCTCTGTACTGTACATACAGGTCAGTTGAACTGAGTCAGGCTCTTCCCTTCAGCATCCCTACAAAAATTCTCTTCAATTGGAAAATCACCTTTAGTACCGCCATCATTTTAGCAACTATGGAGTCCGAAGGACCTGTGACAGACAATCGCCAAGAACAAGCAGACATTCGTTCTTCTCCACATCTGCCATAATGGCCTCAGAAACAGAAGATTTCCTTTTCTGGCTTTGAAGCAGCATAAGAAAAAGATCTGCTATCACCCAAGTAGAGGGATCTGAAGAATGGAGTCTTGCCTCCATTTTAAGTTTACAATTGCCCAAGCAAGGAATACAGAAAGTGGAGGATGTATGAAAGATACAGAATGATACAGGATTTAGGAGGAAGCTCATTTCACGTTCCAGAGGAGCTGATGTCTAAACTCCCTTGGACACAGCTTTCAGAACAAAGGCTCTTTTAATCTTTTGGGTCATGGATGTCTTGGCAATCTGGGATAGCCTATGGATCTCTTCTGACCATGTTTTTAAGCATAAAATAAAACACATAGAATTACAAGGAAAACTTGGTTAAAATGCAATTTTATTAATTTGTTTGTTTAAAAATATTCACAGTCCCCAGATTAAGAAATTCTGCCTCACTGCCCTGAACCATATGGAATATGTGGAATATCTAAAAGGCAAAATCAGGGGTGGGGGGATATGAGGGCAGAGACATTATGGAACCAGATTTTAAAATCTACTTAAAAGCAGTAATCATAAAAATGGTTTTATACTGGTTACCAAAAAGAGAGTTTATATAGATAGAGATAGTTATATCTATATATATAGTTATAGTTATATAATATACAAAGTTTTATATATATATATATATAAAGCAAATGTCATCTAGTGGTCTATAAACTCAAAAATTCTAGCTACTGGGGTTACAACTTACTATTTGACAAAAACTAATGGGAAAACTGGAAAGCACATTGATAGAACTAGTTATACACCAATATATCCCACCTTACACCAAGAAAAGCTCCAAATGGCTTAGATGACCTAGACATAAAAGAGGATATAATTAACAATTTAGAGGAGCAAGAAAGAAATTGCCTTTCAGATCTATAAAAGTTTACAAACAAAGGTTAGAGAGGATCACAGAAATAAAATGGACAATTTTGATTACATGAAATTTTTAAAGTTCCTACAAAAAAAAAAGACAATGCAGCTAAAATCAGAAAAGAGAAAGTTAATGGAGAAAAAAATCTTTGCTGTAAGTTTCTCAGATAAAGGATTCATTTCTAAGATATATGGGGAACTGATCCAAGCTTATAAGACTAAGAGCTAGTCTATTCCCCAAAGGTGACACAATTTTCAGAGGAAGAAATTCAAATTATCAATAACCATGTTTTAAAAAGTTCAAAACAAATATCAAACAGAAAAAGATAAAATTAAATTAATAATTAATCTGGAATCTGAAATTCCACCTTGTATCATTAGGCTAATAAAGTTGATCAAAAAAGTGGGGGGGAAATGACATATATTAGAGATTACAGGAAAATAGGTACATTGTTTGCTAAAGCTGTGAATTGGTCCAGTAATTCTGTAAAGCATTTAAAACTATGTCCCTAAATTATATATGCCCTATGATCTAACCATCTTACTACTCCACTTAAATTCCAAAGGGATCAAAGGAGGAAAAGAATCTATATATTCAAAAATACTTTCAATTTTTTTTTTACTTCTGCAAAGAACTGAAAACTAAAGAAGTACATATCAAATGTGTAATGGCAGAACAATTATGTTATATAAATTTAATGTGATTGTAGTGTATTGTACAAAATGACAAAAGAGATAGTTTTAGAGAAATCTGGGAGGCTGTAATAAGGGTCAAATATAAAAAACATGTCTAATGGTGAGCAGATATTGCATATTCAGCTGATATTATATACATGTAGAAGAAGCTAGTGGAAAGTAATGATGACATATATTGGATGTTCATGACTCCTTGATTCAAACCATGTTTAGATATTCTGTAACTGGTGCAGTCTACTGACCACCTGATGAAGAGATGGATTATTGATTGTCTCTATGTGTGTATATGTATATAAAACCAAATATTGAGGTACATCCAAAAAGCCAAAGCAAGGGTGCTTATCATTCCTGCCTGCTGTGTTCAAATGAATAGGCAAAGACTTAAGTTTTTTAGGTGTAGGCTTTTATTTGAGACCAAAGTGTGGTTCATGATTAAAGAACTCTGTTTTGTGTCTTTTCCCATTTATCTTTCTATAGGAAAGGAGATTAGATATGGTTGCATCCTTGTGAATGTTAAAAGATTTGGAGAGAAAGCTACCAGAAATCTGGGAGCGGGTTTATGTGTTAGAATTTGGTGAGGAGCAAAGTCCTTAGAAACGTATTTAAGCCAGCCCAACAATAGCAGAGATGTGGACTCATCCATCCATCAGCCACGCTGAATTGGGAAGTGAACTTGGTTGGGCCAATACTACGAGAAATTGCATTAAGTCTGAGGTCATTCACGCCAGAGACCAAAGTAAAATAGGAAAGAATGTGCAACTGAATGTTAGGGGAAATGTTTTAAACTTCTGTTCCTGCTATTTCCTTACAATAAATATCCATTTGTTAAAGCTAATTGATAGTAATTGGTTTAATGGAACTAAGGCGGTAATCACTGGTAATTAATAATAAGGAACACACTGGAATGGGGGTTTGAACTGATAAGTATTAAAAGAAGAATTACCCCAACCCCCTCAGGGATAGCTTAGAAGTTTAAGAAGGAGGTATTGTTAGCCTTACTCTCTGAGAATGGGTCCAAAGTTTCTCTCTGTGTACACGTGTGTGTGTGTGTGTATATGTGTGTGTGTGTGTGCATGTATACATATATATATATATATATATATACACACATATATATCTATGTATATGTATGTATATATATAGTGCTTAGTAGACTAGAAAGTCCAAATAAATGTTATCATCATCATTATCATCATCATATTTAAAGACAGAAGGTATTTGCAGTACCTCAAAAATATTATTCTAAATAATTCCCATCATGTAGGACATACTGGTGAAGAAAGCGTAAGAACTTGAGTCTGTTCTAACAGCAGAACTATTTTCAAATGTCACATTTTCTATCAGGTGTTTTTGTTTTGGGGAGGCAGGAGGAGAGTATACCCCTTCTTCATAAGATATTAACAAAGGAGGAGTACACCAGTTCATGTAGATTTCTGGACAATCCAATTATTATAATTTTAATAAAATATATTTTTTGAATCTAGCATTTGTTCATCCAAATCTTTCTTTTCCTAAGTTTATATTTTTGCCACTTATCACATCAGTTTTTTCGCAACGGTCCTTGCTTTGGGATTGCCTCAGAGGAGAGAGGGTCACAGATGCTTCTCAGCCACTGTTGCTCACCTGGAGTTGGGGGCTTATTGTGCATTTTCTATATTTAGATCTTAACCTATGTTGTGCTTTTTTTTCTTTTTAAGAGACATATAGCAGGTATATCTGTTCTCTGGCTCTAACAGTTCTCCATTTCCAAGGCTTTGGACTTTTAGGGGAGAATGTCCTGAGGGGCATGTGTCCAAAGCTAATGTGGGATGAGATAGTATCCAGGCACTGTCCTCAAATCATATCTAGGGAAAGCACCCTCTTCTGGTGAATTAATAAAAAGTGGTCATGGAAGCCATTTGAATAAAAATTTCACTAAAATGGATGAATTAGGGGCACAAAGATCATTTGTCGAAGGTTTTCCAAAAGTTCCAGAGGAGCCACGGAACCAGATTTGAACTGGCACAGCTGAGAAAGTCGGATTTCACAGCACAGTGGAAAGCCCATTGAATTGAAGTGAACATCATCAGATCCTAGCTATGTCACTTATTACCCATGTGATTTTAGGCAAGTCATTTTACTTCTCTGTGCCTGTTTCCTCAATCTATAAAATGAAAAAGTTGGTTCTTGATGGAAAAATGCTATTTTTGCTCAAGATTTTCCCTCTATGGCAATTTAGGGCTTTCTCTATAGGGGGAAGTACTCTGGACATTTTCTAAGCAGGAATATTTGTCTTTCTCTTCACGGCTGGGAAATCACTGAATGAAACTATTATATTTCTCCACCTTCTAACTGACTTCACAGCAGTTTGCAAAGGGCATTGAGTCAGCACCAGAAATCTGTAAGTAAAGAGACTAGGGAGTTAGGAGGACCTGGGGAAGAGTAGAACATCTGGGGCTGGAGTTCTGTGCTCCCTGGAAGTAAGGTCAGTCGCAGGTCAAATTTCCATGAACGTAGGCAAAATAACCTCTAATGATATGGAGTTTGGGGTGTTGCTGTCAAGAACATTTCAAGCTTGGGATCACCACTTAACAATGAATGGGATTAAAATTGGGTGACATTTTCTCAGATCCTAGAAATGCCCTCCTGTTTATTAGTGTTGCAATTCTATAGACTCTCCTGCCTACATTTTCAGAGTACAATAAAAACATAGAGAGCTTTAAATTGTAAACTTCTTGAGTGGAGGAATTAAGTGTGGTTTTACGCTTTGGAGAGCTCCTAATTTGACAAAGGAACTCAACAAGATAGATTACTTTGTTCTCCGTTTATAAACCAGTCCCTAGGAAGGCAGCAGGAACTTTCAAAAATTGTAATAACTGAGAGACAGAGAACCCATTTTTTGAGATAAAGGTCACCGACATATTGTTTTGTAAGATCTTAGAAATAATCCTACTGATCATTGATACTTCAAAACTGAGATCCTTCAAAATTCAAGATGGTGGTCTCTGGGGATCATTCACCTAGTCATATCTTCTGAGAGAAGTCTGGTGCTGGTTTCTGTGGCATTGGAAATAGGGGAAATTTTTGCTGTGGTGGTGAACAATAGGATAAGACTATATTCTTTTCTATGTGCTTTCCCACCCTGAAGAAATTTCCACTTGGGGCTTTCATTCTCTTGATTAGAATGACTCTCCTGGACCATTAATTCAGGAAAAGTACTTGCCTTGCTACTTTGCACCTCTGACTCTCCAGCCATTTTCTCCATAGCCACACCAATTATCCACTGTCCCTCCCCACAATCCACCCACAGTCCTAGAGCTGTGAACAATGTTTTGCCATCATATCTGGATGAAAGGTGATAATCTACCTTCCTAAAGACTGATTCACCATACTTTCAACCTTGGGTGCCTTCCTATCTACTAGTACCTTTTGCGAAAGGACTCCCCAATTCAAATTTAAATTTCTTGACAACATAGACTGTCTGATTTTTGTATTTGCATCCTTCCTATTAGCACAATGTTCAGTAAATATTAAACGTTTAAAAAATGCTTTTTTCTTTATATGAAAGGCAGACTTGTGAGAAAACAGAGTTTTTAGTGCATCAGAGTTACAATTTGCTAAATAATAGCTGGAAAGTTAGCTAATCTCTCTCCTTCATCAAACTTGATCATTTGTCTTTCAAAACTTAGCCCACAGTTCATTTTTCCAAGAAAACCTTCTCCAACTAAGTAAAAGGAAATTGTACATACATCTCACTCAAATGGATTTCCTTTCATATTAAACAAACATCAGCATTTTCTTACCATTATTTTTCTTATAGTTTTCTCTCATCTGAATTCCACTGGAAGATTCAATAGAGTAAGGACTAGTTAATTAGTATCTGAGTATTATATTCATAAGAAATGGTCATGTACAGCTAAGTAGTGCAATGGGTAATAGTGAATCAAGGAGATCTGCTTACAAATCCAGCCCCAGATACTTACTAGCTGTGTAACCCTGGATAAGACTTAGGCTCCATCTAGCTCAGTTTCCTATAAAATGGGTATTATAATAATAGCATATACTTATTTATATGCTTGGGAGAGTTTCTAATTTGACAAAGGAACTCAACAAGATAGATTACTTTGTTCTCTGTTTATAAACTCGTCCCTAGGAAGGCAGCAGGAACTTTCAAAATTGTAATAACCAAGAGACACAGAACCCAGTTTTCGAGGTAAAGGTCACTGAAATATTGTTTACAGGATTGTTGCAAGGATTGAATGAGGTATCAGTAAAGTGCTTAACAATTCCTGGTACAAAGTAATCACTTAATAAATGTGTTTTCTTTTGTTGTTTTTTTCCCCTTCTCCCTTCTCCTTAGAGATGCTGAAAAAATGTAAAATGAGTTAAATCCACATGCTTTAAAAACATAGAATTATCATATTTTAAAGTTGAAAAGGATGTCAGCATCTGTCAAATTGAACTCATGGTCAAAAGACTCATCACTTTGACCCAGCAAACAAGTGACCTGCTTGAAAATCTTTAATCATGAGAAACTTATTGCCTCCAGGAGCAATTGATGCTTTTGGATGCCTTGATTGGGAATTTGCCTCTTTAAAGGGATTCTCCTCTCTCAGACCAAATAGAACAAATCTAATCACACACACACACACACACATACACACACACACACACACGTCTTCAAATTATTATGCCCCATCTCCCCCGTATCATCCTACTAACAAGTCTTCTCTTCTCCAAATCAAAGAGTTCTTTCCTCATATATCACCCAAGATTCTTTGACTTCCTGGTCCTCCTCTGCACACAAAATTGTTCCAAAGGTAACGCTCCTTCATTTCCAAACTATAGGAGGGGAAAGCTGTTTTTTTTTTTTTCATCCTCACCATCAGCTTCAAAAAGTATCTAAGGGGCTCTGTACATGTAACAGTATAATTCTCTTCGTCCAGAGTATCAGCAAACTGGATGACAGAAGGTGGAGAAGAGAAAGACAAAGTATAGTTCCCTATGAGAATGCTAGTTTGATTCAGCGTATACATAAGGGTCAGATGGTAGAACCGAGTTTGAGCCCAGGTGGGGACAACTAATCCAGACAGTCTGAATGGTCCTAATTTAAAAGTCTCACTTTCCCACTTTTTTAAGGACGAGCAAGGTCATCGCTTGGTGATACGGCCACAAGCTGTTCAGGGAAGAGCCTTTGCTCAGCACATTTCAGCGACCACGTGAGGCTGAGTCCATTTCAGAGAGCTACATAAAATAAATAATAATGCAAAAGTGTATTAGTTCTGATAGGGCACTGACAGCAGCTCAGAGAGGTGGGTCCTTGCAAACCCATCTTTCAACAATGAACTGACCCAAAGATCCAGGAAAGCCCCAGACAGGACCATATGGCTTGGTATAAAAACATATTTCAAACTCTGTTTATTATGCAGATCTTTCAAAGGTTCACCACTCCGTGATGAAACATAGCACCTGCACAGCTTTAATAAGCTTCAAAACCCAGCACAATTATTAAATCGCAGACACCTGAAGAATTTGTCTTCTTTTATACCGGGCCCTTGTGCTGCCCACCAATGACTGAACTCATTCTTTTTAATTATTGGGGTTTGCAGTATTTTGTAAGCCGCAATCAATATTTATTCAGAAAATAAAACTCCTTATGGACTTCAGAGTGAGGGCCATGAAATATGTCTCTCCTCTTAAACTTTGAGGACGAGAACATTATTACATCCAGAATCCTTCATTATGCCAGAGGAAAAAAAAGAATTTAATCACGCAACATTGAAAAGGTAGAAATCAACTGTACAGGAAATTAATATCAGTTGATTTAAGCGGATATTTGTTCATCAACGGGATGGACAACCGCATTCATTTAGGGCTCATGTACATACATTACATTTCAACATGCCTGATCAGAGTCAGCTAATTCAGCAGATCAATTATCAGGGGAAACATCTGATGTCAAAGGTGTAATCAAATTACAAATCATCATGGCTGCATATAGAGTTAGAAGTAGAAGGAAAATTCCTACAGTCAATGGTCTAGGTTGATGAAGCTTTGATTTTTTTTTAAACATATACCCCCTTTACTACCCCACATAAAAGTCACAGATGGTAACCTGTCAGATTTAGGTTAGTCTCAACTCGGAAGCCTTAAATTCAGGCAAATTTGGTAAAAATCCACAATCAGGAAATCAAGTAACATCAAGTCCCTAGAGCTCTGTTTCTGTGCCTGTCGGACAATGAATTTGTTAGTGAACAAGAAAATGAAGATTTTGTGCTTAAGGTTCTTCATGAAGAAAAGCAGATTATCACAAAAAAAAGTTGGCACATGAACAGAAATGGTAAAGATATGGAAACATATACTATAAAGTCCCAGCTATACTCTAGTTATAGCTAAATTGGACATTGTTGGGATTAGAACAATTTTGAGACTAGATTCAAGGGATCGTAGTTCCTGAAAGAACCTTTAATAGCATCTTCTCCAAAATGTTCATTTTATAAATAAGGTCCAGAAACTTGACCTAACATTAGGAGAAAAAAATAACTCTTATAGAAGATGTCTAAAAATGTAAAGAGCTTTTTGGAGGCGGGGAGAGAAGGACTATTGGAGGAGGAGGATGTTGGTTTGGAGACAAATGAAAGATAGTATATAGAGCTGGATGAGAATTACCTGGGACAGGCAACAATTTTGCTGTCGTTCCATTTTGAGATAGCCATGACCAAGCATGTTTGCTTCTAGAAATATATGTCTGTCTCACAATAACTGAACTTATACCGGTGAAACCAGATTGAGCTGGATTTCCCACTTTAACTTAGTTCTCTGTCTTAATTTTCTCTTAGGAATGTCTCTGCCCTCTCCATCTTCACAATTTTTCTTTCCCTTAAAGCTTTTATTTAAGCTTTTATGAGAGTGTTGATGGGCTTTTATGAGAGTGTTGATGGGCTTTTATGAGAGTGTTGATGGGCTTAGGGACAGGGTCTACCTAGAAAGACCAAGGAGACTTCCTCCCTGATTAACTATTTCTCCTAATTCATGGAAGCAGGATTAGTATTCTAGAAAGGCTATCATTTCCATATCCCTCAGTGAAATCGCATGGCTCTTGGAATCTGGAGAACTTAGGTTCTGGTCTTATTTTGACACTACCTTCTGTCTCCTTTTCCTTTTTTGTGAAACAAGGAGATTGAATAAAACCTTTTCCGACTCTGAAAATCTAGGAAATTTAATCTCCATCTTATGCTACTTTAGCTGAGTCCTGATTTCACTAAGAACTGAATAAGTCTTTTTTTGTGTTCTTGGATCAGGCGTTTCCCCTCTATAGGGTCCAGATTTCTTTGTCTATAGAAACCAAAGAGCTGTAAACGATACCTAAAGATACTCTGAGGAATTGGGGGAGGAAGAGGTAACTTTGGAGGGAAATAGGGAATTTGACATCAAGCTCTCTTTCATCCCTTTCTCCCATTTACTATAAGAATTAAGAATCTTCTTCCATCTTTAGTAATTAAGTTGGTTGGTTGATTGGTTTGATTCCAGGTTTGAAGAAATAACTATCAGGTCCAAAGGAGTTTAAAAGGAAGCTTTTTAATGGCCCTCTGCTTATGGTTTTAAAAGGGCAGTTTTCCCAGCAGAGGCCTTGAGGTATCCTGGGGTCCCCATCTCCCCAGAATAAGGTTGTGTGCATTCCCCCTCCCTCCGAAAAAAAGGTCAATGGCCTAGTTACTTATCCCGGCCTCAGTTTGTGGTGATTGCCTCAGGAGCAAAAATGTCTAGTTATAATTCCGTGGTTGGCTTAGAATATAGATGAGCAGCTATGTACTTGGGTAAAGCACATGGGCACGTTGCTGATGTCTCAGCTTCGGCTCGTGTGTAGAGAGGAGTGGCCTCTCACTCCCATCATGTAAATGTATAGAAGCTACCCGGAGCATATTTGTTGTGTTTACCTCCTAGAACCAAGCTCCATTAGCCCAGTTTGCTAAAGAGTGAATCATTTTAAAGTAGCATTAATGTCCTGTGATATTACTAGAACAGTATAAACAACTGCAGACCTGACTGTCCAATGGGAAACTGCTCTCTAGAGAAAACTACTCACCCATATACCATTGGCCAATTACTCAGAGTCTATTTAGTAAATTATCTGCTTTTGTGTGCTAATTGGAACTGAGTGCCTCGCAAAAGTTAACTTCCTTTATGTGAGTGAGCAAGTAGCTCCAGATATTAAATTCTGTCTCTCTAGCTCATTCCAGAAGCAGTTCAACTATTACTGATATTTATTACTGTTATTTATCTTGGTGAAACAGCCCACTATAGTACAAGGAATGTGACATGGATCAAAAACATGGTGGTGGGGGAAACAAATAAATCTAACCAGGTATGCATACTAGATATGGTTAAAGATTTTTGTGAGGAGGATGTTTATTTATGTTCCGTAGTTGTTGCCAAAGAAGTCCCAACTTTTAACTGATTTATCCTTTTAGATGATAGTGTGTAATTGATCTGCTATAGAACTGTCTTCCAAATCCAATCAGCTTCTACAAGTTTAGCTCATAACGCTGCCGTGTCATAGGCATGGTGTGAGAAATGAAGGAGATGGTAAATGGGCCCCAGAGTAGTCTTCTCTTCTTACTGGGTTTGAGCCAGTGATATCTGACCCAGCCCGGATTAAAAACTACAATCCACCTGTTATAAAGCTCTTTCTCAAGTTGAGATGCCAAAGGGGCACAACCAGAACCTGTGATAAAGAATAGACTTTGAAGTTTAGAGAATGATTCACTCTTTAGATAAGGAATGACTGATGGCCTTAAAGTACCACTTCAAAGTGCTAATTACCGAGGGGAAAATATTTTCATTATTAATGTACTGTATTTTCATCATATTGAGTGACCAACAATAAATTCAAATAAAATACAAAACTTTTTTTGAAAATTAGATATTTGGATTTCCAGAAAAATAGCTAACAAAAATGTGGGGGTGAGTCCTGCTTCATCTCATTGATTCAAAATAGCTAGAAATTATCTAAATATACTTAAAAAGAAATAACTCTTTATAAGGAAATTCCATGGAAAAGGAAAAAGAAAGACTGAAAAAACTGACATGCAAAGAAAATCTCCTACTATAAAAAAGGAAGACTATGCAGTAAGGAGATACCAAGAGAAATCTCCATCTGCAAAAAATAATTCTGCAATAACTACACATAAACACACACACACACACACACACACCTCAAAAGAGAATGAAATGGCCAAAGAAATCAGGGTAAGAAGACTTCATAAAAGAAAAGAAGGAAGAGATATGATATGAAATGAGACCTCAACAATTTTTTTTAAAGTTAAAAAACAGTGAATAACAATAAAACAATACCTTTAACAAAATTATGGATATCCTGAAAATATATAGAGAGAGATAAAATGGGATTCAGAAATTCATTATAAAACAAGAAATATTAGAGCAAATCAAGAGATGGTGAAATTAAAAGTATCTGTGAGGTTTCTAAAATTAAAAATAAAAATTGACTTGGAAGGGTTATGTTCAAAAAGAGAATAGAAGAATTGTTCCAGATTCAATCATTCCATTCCAATATAATAGTCTTCCAGAAAACAAATAAAAATAATGACACAGAAAATAGGAGAGATGGAAAGGAGCAGAGAAAAGTGGAATAGTCCAGAAAAAAAATGACCAAAAAGATATCAATTTCATATTGGTGATGACAAGTAGAGGATGGAAAGCAATAGCTATCAGCACTCAGCACTTAGTTGTGAAGGAGTGAACTGATAAATATTATAAGCAGAGCAATAAATTAGGTTTCCTGAAATCACAAAAGAAAGTTGCCCAAAGGTACTGGAACCAGAGGGAAAGAGAAGATTAATACAATCCAGAGGCCACTGCCAAAGAGGCCTTCCCAATTTAATTCATCCAGAAATGGAATTGCCAAGGTCCAGAGCTCCTAGGCCAAAGATAAAAAACATTGAAAGTGGCCAGGAAGGCCTCATGCATCAATAAGCTCCAGTACTGGAATGTGGCAAACTGAAAATGAAAGCGAGGAGTTTGTACCAAGAATCATTTGCCCTTCATCTAAGGATGATATGGGGGGAAAGAGCTTTTTAATAGATTTAGCCACTTCTAAATAGTCTTTGAAATTGGACAGTCTTTGAGATGCAAATAGAAAGTACAACAGAAACTTAAGAAATGGAGACAAGCTTGAGGAGCTCAAGAGCTATTCCAAGTAGGCAATAGAAGGACTTGGTATCTCAAATTGAACCACTTGTGGTACTCATTATCAAAATTGTTTGATATTGTAGATAATAGAAAAGTAGATCAGCAGAATAGACTACGAAAATAAGATGTAAAAAAACCAAGACACATAGAAGACTAGTATTTAATCATAAAAGCAAAGATTTAAAGCTAGAAGCATCTTGAGAGGTTATTTTGTCTAAAACTTCTTAAAACTGTGGGTCATGACCCCATATGGGTTACATAACTGAATGTGGGGTTGGCAAATATCTTGGCCTCAGTAAAAAGTACCAAATATTCCACCAAGATTTAATTCTTTATGTAAAAATAGACAAGCACATCCATCTTCATCTTTGATAAATGGTGAAATTGTATGCCAAAGAATTGTTTTAAAATAAGTTTCTTTATAATTTATTATCAGTAAATGTTTGATTTGTATTCCCATTTAATAATATAAATTCAGAGTCACATAAAATTACTTGGGTGACAAGGTGTTACAGTGGAAAATGTTTAAGAAACCCTGATTTAATCTAATTCCTTCTGGAGACCCAGAGAAACTAAATGATCTGACCAAAAGAAAGACAGGAAGTTAAGGACAGAGGTAAGATTTAAACACAGATTCTCTAAATGCAAATCCAATAATCTCTCTATTGCCCCATATAGGAACCCCTACAACTCAGGAAAAGAGATGGCATAGAAGAGCTTTTTATGCAAAAACAACTGGGAATGCAGACTGCTAAAAAATTGTCTTAGATCCATATCTGATATTTTATATCACAACAAACTCCAAAAAGAAAGCAACCTAAAATAAAGTGTTATACCATTTAAAAATTAGATAAGAATGAGAGATCGCTATTATTAAATAACTAATAAAAATGTGAAATTCAAAATAAGGGAATTGACACAATTATATGATTAAGAATCATTCTTTAATAGATAGATGGTTGTTATTCTTCTTCTTATGGCAATATGATGAGTTGTATCTTTTTCCTATTATCTAAGAAAAAGGTTTTGGGCTATAGCCTCAGAGTTTTTAAGATCTGCTCTGAGATAAAGAAAACTGAGAAAAAGCCCAACTCTCATAGGACATTTGGATCCAGCCATCTATTAGAACGAAGCTGGCCTTTCTGAATAAGAAAATAATGTCATCCTAGTTCTTATCACAATAATTTATAAACAATGGCTATGTTAATAAAGTTGAAGTCCTGGAAAAGCTTTATTCAAGTAAAGATTTTTTTTTTTCCTTATAGGCTCTTAATCTTTTTTCCCTATTACAGCCTTCCAATGGATGCTCACATTTAGCTTTCTTAAGATTAAGCAGATTAGACAGGAAAGAATTAAAGAGGGCTTTCCATAAGTAAAACTGAATGTGAAGAGGATTAGTGAGAATGTTACTACTCTTGCTATAGAGCAAAGAGAAAATATAGCAGGGCTATCTGTTTTCAAAAATGAGAGGGAGGGGAATTGGAACCATTCAACAAAGGAAATGACCAAATGGATCCCAACTCCATTTTGTGGATGACAGGTGAAAGTGCAGGAGCTTACAGGAGGTTTCAGGGCAGCAGTCAGTTATATATGCAGAAGAAAATTGGCAGGCACTAGAATTTTAAATAAGACAAAACCAAATTTATTGTTCTTTAAATTAAGAGTCCCCTAACTCCCCTAAACCCCTCTACACACACACACCCAAAGCCAAGGTCACAGATAGAGAGGTATCTGCCTGAGAATACAATAGATGGATAAGTAATGTAAGGTGAGCAGGAACCCTCCAGTCCCACTTATTGGAAGCTGTGAAACTTGGAGCTCAATATTTCTTCTTCTTGTACACTCTATGTCACCCAAGGTACTTCCTCTCAAGGTTGTGGCCATCACAAGGACTCGGAGACGGGAATAGCAGGAAGTACCCAATTATCAGCAGATAGAGGGGTTTTCTTGCCTCCTCCTTGAAAGCTTCAGTAGAGGATTCAGTGTACATCCTGCCTGGCCTGAGCTCTCAAGGAATAGAAAAGAGCTCTAGAGTGGGGGATGTTGGGAAAGGGTCCACCCAAAATTGTGGTGCCTATTCCTGCTATGTTCTTAGTTTGCAATAGGAGGAGAGACTCTACTGGCATTGGGGCAGCTGCCCTGAGCTCCCATCTCAGGAGAGAATAAGCCCTTTCCTTTGAGCAAGGCCTTCCCAAAATGGGGCAAAATGAGGCTTGCAATGTTAGCTCAGAAAGATAGCCAGCAAGGCAATAGAAAGTCTTTCATCCTCTAAGCATCTAAACTCTCTGTCCATATATTGGTCTCTTTCTGCAACAAGGAAACCTTTGGATGATCTGAATTCCACCAAATAATGAAAAATGGAAATCCACCAGATAATCATCAAGTTAAACTCACTCATTTTCCATTCAGGTTGTTTTCCTAGGTTGCTATCTGTCTCTCCAAACCACCTGAGGGTAACTTTCCTGTTCTTGCTTTATAAGAGTCCACAGAGACAAAAAAAATAATAATAAATAAAATTCAAATTTTAGACTTCAGAGTGGCAAGAGGTGAAGTTTTGAAGGGACATCCAAAGCTTGAAGGTTTAGACATAAGATAAAAGTCTAAGCAGTCCAGAGCTTTAGCCTAAAGATGCCCTCCATGACTCCATAACAGGGAGGATGAGATGTGTGCCATATAGGTATTGGAAAAGCAATTTAGAGGGAAAAAAGTTTAAAGCAAAAAATTAAGACCAAAAGGATCAGAGGACACCGTTGTGCCAAGAAAGCAGGATCTGGATTTTAGATATTAGAGAAGAAACACAAGAGCAAAAGATACTTGTGTCAGCTCTGACAGGAGAGCAAATGATGTTTGCTCTTGATTCATTTATTTTTCCTGCTGTGTAAGGACAGTCCTGGGGCTACAAGTGTCAGTTATAACCAGAAAGATGGCGGATGCCAAGTCCTGTACTCTGGTACTGTTTCAAACAGGTAGAGCTAGTGAAGTGATCTTACTAGTTACACCAAACCACAGAGATGAAAGATTGAAGACTGAAGTTATTGAAGATAGGAAAATATTTTCATTTGCAGATATTATATCTGGTATTATCAAAATCTTCACTTTAATAATATAGTCAATGACACTGACATGAAAGCAATAGTAAGAGACCCACATTAAGTAAATGTCCTTAAATGTTAACCTGTTAGGAGAAAAAACCTGAATGTTACAAACCTCCAGGAAGCCTTTTTCTCCCTTCTTTTAACACAACCTTTGCTATATCACTATTTACTTTTCATTCTTTTCTATTTCACTTTACTATTTTTCCATTTACTCATTATTTACTATTTACTTTCTGTGCTTTTACTCTTCAATACCATTTCTTATGTAATTTTTTCATATTTGTATGCTTCATATGGCAAAGACTGGCATTCTTTTTTGTGGGTTGGACTAGTTTCCCTTTAAAGGAAGAATAAATAAATTCTCTTTGGGATTGGGATCGTCCAAAGGCTTCCTTGTTGCACAAAAAGACCATTCTATGGACAGGGAGTTTAGATGCTTAGAGGATGAAGGACTTTCTATTTCCTTGTGGGCTATCTCTCTGACCTAACATTGTAAGCCTCAAGAAAGGGATGAAGACCAGAGTGATGTCCAATGAAAATTAATTTTTTCTTAGATGCCTAATGGACACGATATATATAGATAGATAGATAGATAGATAGATAGATAGATATAGATATAGATATAGATATAGATATAGATATAGATATATCTTGCATTTTATAGTCCATGAATGCTTTCTTCCACTCCACTCCCAAACCCAAATCATCTTGAATTATGTATGGTCCAAATGATCTCATCTCAAGAACTTGACCGTAAGTTTCTAGAAAACAAAGAGATGGTATTTTGCTTTCCTTTCTTTGTAGAAAACACATTGCCTTGCACATATCTTGTAAAAATGCAATAAATAGATTTCAATTGATCATATCAAGGTAGTACCAACAATTATCCCAATCAGAGGGGTAGAGGAATTTATTTGTGTAACAACAAAGCCAGTTGATGACTCGGTAGGAGACATCCAGCTTTTCTTTCTCTAAGGCTGCCTATAAATCATGCATGAATATGGGGAGTGTTTGGATGTCTCAGGTCACGATCACTATTTTGGTCGTTCTCTTTTTTTTTTTTTTTCCCAGAAAGAAGGATAATGAGAGGACCATATGAGGCTTCATTATAACACAAGAGTGCAGAACTAGGGGAACCAAATTACCTAGATTGCTTTCCCAGAATGCCAGATATACATGGATTTGTCTCCCCTGTGGTATACAATTTCCCTAGGAAATTCTTACACATGGTTCTGGATAGTAAGCTGCATGAGATCTTATTTATAAAACAGAGCTTAAAGTCGGGAATCAGGGAGACTGTGTTGTAATGCCAGAGATAGCTGACACCTGAGTTTTTATGAATTCTTTTGTATACGCTTATTGTAGAGGTTGTGAGCCTCTTAAAGCCAGTGGTCATGGGACCTTGAAACCATCATTCCTTCTGAAAGTCAACAAAAATGTGCATTTGTGGAAGGGGTCTTGCCTTTTATTACTCACATTCAAATTACAGAACACCTTGCCTCCTGCTCCCACTACCAAGTAGTTGAGAGTAGCTTCCTTGACTACAGCCAGAACAGGCTAGAAAACTGGCCAAACCAAGACTTTATTTCCTCTGGGGACAAAGGTAACAATGCATCCAAAGCATAAGCAAGATAAACTAACCAGGAAGGGGAATAACATTTCCTCCCACCCCTTTTCTTTATTCTGGCTGGAAGAAATGGGCAAAGGAGAGGAGGGTGGTTAGTTTACCCTCCTGAGTGGGCCACCAACCTGCAATTTGAGTTAGAAGACTCAAATGAGGGATGAAAGCCTGGCAAGAAAGCCTGAAGAAGTTACAGTAGCTGGGCCTCCATCCCCAGGAGGGTTTTGGACTCGGGACCAAGACTATGCTCTAAAACAGGGATCCTCAAACTACAGACCCATGGGCCCGATGCAGCAGCTGAGAACGTTTATCCCCCTCACCCAGGGCTATGAAGTTTCTTTATTTAAAGGCCCACAAAACAAAGTTTTTGTTTTTATTATAATCTGGCCCTGTCTGAGCAACAATGAACTGGCCCCCTATTTAAAAAGTTTGAGGACCCCTGCAAGAAATTGAGCTAAGCTGTTCATATGGGTATTATACCCTCTGAAATGAATACATGATTTTGTACATGATAATCTGACTGTCAGTGGCAAAATGTGACGGCTGCTAGGAACCAGCATACAACTGGGGGAACACCCTCAGTGGGGACTGGAGCCATTGGCAGAAAGACTAGACCCCACCACCACCACTCTGCCTTAAGGGACTGTGTAACACACCTGACCTTCAGGCGGTTGGGGCCAAGGGACCATTGTCATACTTGGCTCCATGACATTGACCATACTTTAGGAAGTTGATTCTATTTTCCCAAAGATGCATCACCTCTTTTTTATGAGTAAACAATCCCAGGCTCTTTAAATTCTCCAGTGTCCTATTTTTTTTTTCAAAATTGGCAAACATATATATGACAACATACACATTATTATTTTTTTAAATCTCTTCCACAAACCGTTCCCTTCTTTCTCCCAGCTAGAAATGGACTTGCCTTTGATTTAATTGCACACTTTTCATCTTCTAATCTTTGATACTTTGGCATATCATATTCTCATGTTTGGTATTTGAGTGTGTTCTATCACCTCTACTAGATTTCAAGGGAGGAACAGTGTTTTATTCATCAGTATATCTCTTCTACGACTCACTATCAGAATGCCCATAGTAGAAATTATTAAGTACTGGCTAACCAATGGAAATACAGAAGTTAAAACAGCAAACTATTTATGCTTTTCTCAAGTCACAGAAAAAGAATATTTTATGACACGTGATTCTATCAATATAGGGAGTTCTTAGTAGGGAAACTCCTCATACGAGCACAGATTTCAATCCACGTGTAACTAAGAAAAAGAAATCTCAGGTTGATGCCTGAAACATATGAATATTAATTAAATTGTCCCTAGGTCCTCCCAATCCCAAGCCCCAGAGTTCCATCCACTGGGTCACACTCCTTGTGAAGTCATCATCTCAAAAGTAAAATAAGCAAACCAGATTTAGTCTGGAATTGGGCGGAAACCCAAAGTCATAGTATTTGTGGCTGAACTTAGACAAATTAACTTTGTGGTTCTCTTAACTATGATAAAATCCATTTTTAGATATATGAATTATCATTCATTTGGGAGGCAACACAACATAGTGAATGGAACACTGAACTTGGCAATAAGAAGACCTGAGTGTGAATCCTATTTCAGATACTCACTTGATGTGTGAGATCTCTGAACCTTGGTTCTTCATGTGAAAAAAGCAGATAATCATAGAACCTTCCTCACAAGATCGTAATGAGGAACAAATGAAATGATTGATGAAAACACTTTAAAGTGCTATATAAATGTGAATTACTTTACATGTTTGTTGCTTATTATTATTGATACCAAGTCGCAGACAATATTCAAAGATAAAGAGAAATCCAAAAATAACTTTCTTTCTTTTATTTGATCTTTTCCATAACTTGTCTATCAGGAGTAAATATGATGTGACTGGCTAATTCCCAACTGTGGAAAGATTTAAATCTATGCCTGATATCCGGACAATCAAATTATGATGTCGTAGCACGGGAGCTAGCCATGAGCACGGCACAGAAATGCAGTTACCTCTATATTATTAGCACAAATAAAATTTATGCCCACAGTTCTGAGGGCTGCATTTTCTTTTAAATCTTCTCCCATCAAATACAAATATTTTGCTAAGCCAATCAAATTAACCCACCGGTAGCATATTGGGGAGAGGGGAATCAATTCTATAACAAACCTTCGAAAAGTGCGGCATTGATCATATTTCAGACAGGTTCATTCAGGCTATAAATAAATAAATGTCTTCCAACTTAGAGTTTTAATTTCCTTTTTCTGGTTTCCTTGAGAAAAACTGTTCCAAGTCTTCACACCAAACACTCTGGCCCTTTCTCTCCTCTCTAAAAATACTCAAAGGATTTTTTTTTTAAATAAACATAAACATTTTTAAGTAGTTTAACACCATTGACTACAGCTCATCAGAAAGACACAAGAGAGTCAGTGTGGTGACATGGAAGGAGGGCTGAGCAGTAAAGGAAGGATACCTGCCTGCCAAGCTCAATCTGTCCATTTCATACTAGGTATTCTCAAGTATATCATGTGATTTTTTTTTTTTGAGGCACAGTTTCCTCGTCTATAAAATGGGTGTCCTGATTTCAGGGCTAACTACTATACAGAGTTGCTATGAGGTTGAATGAAATGATGTGTATGCAATTACTTTATAATAATAGCTTGTATTTTCTATGGGTCTACAAAAATGTTTTTGTTACGATTCTATGAAACAAGTGCTTCACAGCATAATAACAGCTAGCACTGAGCATTGTAAGGTTTGCAATGTGCTTCCCACTTTATATATATGGTCTCATTCATCCTCACAACAACTCTGTACTATTATTATGTCTATCTTATAGATAAGGAAACTGAGGCAGACAAAAGTTTGGTCATTAACTAGATCATAAACAGTGAGTGTCTGTGGCTCCCAAACCCTGAGCAGCTATCCCAAGCAAATCAGCCAGCCAAGGTGCAGGATATGCTGAAGGAGAGAAAGGAGGCAGCATGTGGAAGCAAGGCAGACTACTGCAACTATACTGTTCTTTCAGAACCTGATGGTTGACAGCCGAGGACTCTGAACTCAAGAACACCGATCCATCACACACCTGAGCCCCGTGGCCATCTCTGAGAAAAATGATCTCTGATCCCTATAAAAAGGTGCCCATCCACACCGGGTGTTGACCAACTGCCACCCAGAGGCAAACGAGCCTAAGGAACTATGGGAGAAACAGCTGATGAACATCCGAGATCATATGACATGAGGGGCATTTTAAGATTGTTAGGCTACATTCTTGAAAAGCTAAGGGTTCTGGATGATCTTTAAGAACAATCTCCCAAAGTCAAAAATAATGTCACCAAAGGGAGGAGGGGAGAGAAAATGAAAGAAGAGAACAGAAATGAAAAGATCATTGAAGCAGTTTTCAAATTATCTTAAAAAACATGTAATAGAGATTTATGGTCTCAAATGAAATCCTTTTTTTCTGTTCTCCTTTGGATATGGAAATGTTATCTTTTTGTTTTTTAATGTAAGAATGAGAAATAAATAAGAGTATTGACAGTGGGAGAAAAAGGATTAGAATCAAAACCAGGAATTCTTCTGATTTATCAGCTACTGCACAGGTTTATGTCCATACCTACATACACACACACACATGTGCATGTGCATTTGTATATGTGCATTGCAGAAGCATACACATATATAATATGATATATCTGTGAAGATGTGTGATCTGTACCTCTATATATGCTTTATTTGTGTGCATATACATATGAAATATGCATGTATATATATGTGGGCATGTAGATATTATATATACAGACACATACTTGCATGTATGTATAACAGAAATGAACAGCTACTAGCTTAAGCACAGTCGTGTTGGGTAAAGAAAGCAAATTCCTCATAGGAACGTCCTTTGAGAATACAAAAACAACTGTGAACTGAAAAATCCCCCATTGGCAAAGACCCAACGAGAACACACGGCACTGAAAGCCCAAATGATCCACAGGGAAATTCCGTGGAGTTTCTCCAAATATCATATTCCCTTCACAAGCAAAGACACAGTAAGGTCATTTGGGCTCCGTGGTTTGCACAAGGTAAGTAAAGAGTAATCAGTTCTGTTGGGAATTAGGAGGATATTGAGGATTTGGAGGAGTTATACAAGAAAATTGAGACCTTGGAACAGATGTCTTGGGTCTTCTATCACTCCTTTTTCAATCAACACTCTTGGCTTGCTAAATAGTGGCCAAATCTCTACTCTTTTGTGCTGTGTGGAACTCCCTTGCTTACAAGGTAGCCCCATATACTGAGAAATTCAAAATGGGGACAGTTGAAGGAGAAAGCTGTAGATGATCACGAAGAAACAGCAATAATTGGCAGTGGAAGGGAGGTAGCTGGCTCGAGCGGGAAGCTTCAATAGGGGTGAGTCAGAATAGTGGTCAAAGCTTCCCCATCACCCTGTTGCTTTCACACTAAGCTCAGTTTTCAAACGCTCTTTGTCATAGAAACTGTTCTTTAATCTTGTTCCTGCCTATTTTCTATTTTCTATCTATTCTATCAATTCTAGAATTGATCTTTAATGAAGTGTACAAATATAAATTTAACCCTATTAAAGTACATCTTATTAATGCTATATTATTAATTTGGATTCTCAAGCTCCTGCTTCTGCAGCCAATGTGTTAACTAGTCCTACCGACATTATTTCATCTAAAATCTGATAAAAATAAGTTATCGGTGTTTTTATACATGTCATAAGGAAATAGTTTATAGTAACCCAGGCCTGGGTTCAGGAGCCTGAGTCAATCTTTGAGAAAATTTCTTCCAGGATGACTTTTTTTTGTGATTTGAATACACCTTCGGTCCTAACATTCTTCAGTTCTGAATCACACGAGCTGGGCCATCATCCCACGGATCTCTCCACCATAAAAACATGGCAAGGGACTTTGTTAAATGTTCTATAACGCACATGTACTAAGTCCATGAGATCCCTTAATTTTCCACCTTAGTTGCCCCGCCCAAAAAAGAGATGAGCTTAGGATGACATGAGATGAGTAAGTTTTCATGGTGACTGCTTCCTTTTCTACATACTCACAAACCATCTTGCATTTTGCTGCTCCAGACGCCCCCAAGTCCATCCTAGACTCCCCTCCTGATGTAATTGCTTTTCTTCTATGATCTGCTCTCCTCCTTCTACCCCAGGAAGGAAGGGCCATCTCCCAACCCGAGGCTGCTACACATTGACTGGGCCTTAAGGAGAGTAGAACCAAAGGAAGCATCCCAGTGGCAGGATTTGCGACGTTGTGGATGGAGGAGGGAGAAACACAGTTGTTGCCCTTTACAGAAGATTGCTTGACACACACAGGGCAGCTGAGAAGAGAAACAGGTGTTTGCAGGTCTGCTGGGGGCACGGAGGCGCAGAAAGGAAGTCACAGCCTGGAAGTAGCCTCCAGACTTGTACATTTCCACTAGTATTTGAGGAAACAGGCTTGGGAAACTCTCGGTGCGTTATCCCGGAGAGGACACTGGTTTCAGCCAGGTTATGTTCAGTGGATGTTTGTGTGGACTGAGATCAGGGGAAAATCAGAACAAGCAAGCTGCTTAAGTGTCTACAAGATATTCAAATTTGATTCTCAAGTAAACAGCTTTTGCCTAATATGGCCTGGCGAATGTGATGGATTTGTTTTTCTTTTGAAAAGATCCATAAATTAAGCCCACGCAACTTTGGAAATGCAGAACCCTGCTGAAATGACGAGCTCTGCATTCAACCTTTCCTGCCACTTCCCAACCTGCTAGTGCCCTCCCCCAAAAGTTTACTCTGCAGCTATCTACATGTACTCATTATGGCTTACATGTTGTCATCCCTTATGAGCAATTAGGTCTCTCTCTCTCTCTCTCTCTCTCTCTCTCTCTCTCTCTCTCTCTCTCTCTCTCTCTCTCTCTCTCTCTTCTCTCTCCTCTCTCTCTCTCTGTCTCTCTTTATCTCTCTCTCTTATCTCTATCTCTATCTATCCATCTATCTGTCTCTGTCTCTGTCTCTGTCTCTCTCTCTCTCTCTCTCTCTGTGTGTGTGTGTGTGTGTGTGTCTCTCTCTCTTTCTGTTTCTGTCTTTGTCTCTTCTCTGTGTCTGTGTCTGTCTGTTTCTCTCTGTGTGTTTATCTCTCTTGCGTTTTCTTTTTCTCTCTCTCTGTCTCTCTTTTTCTTTCTATTTCTGTCTCTCTTTTTCTTTCTATTTCTGTCTTTGTCTCTGTCTGTCTGTCTCTGTTTCTGTCTGTTTCTGTGTCTCTGTCTCTTTGTCTCTGTGTCTCTCTGTGTCTGTGTCTGTCTCTCTCTGTCTGTCTCTGTTTCTGTCTATCTCTTTCTGTCTGTTTCTGTGTCTCTGTCTCTTTTTCTCTGTGTCTCTCTGTGTCTGTCTCTGTCTCTGTCTCTCTCTCTCTCTCTCTCTCTCTCTCTCTCTCTCTCTCTCTCTCTCTCTGTCTTTGTCTCTCTCTCTCTCAGATCCACCTCTTCCCGTTGAATAAACTCCAGTGGTTCCCTCCAGAATCAAATATAAAAATCTCATTTGTCTTAAAGTCCCTAACCTGGACCCTTCGGACTTTTCCAGTCTGACACCTCACTACTTTCCATAACCTCAAGTTGCAGGCGCTCCTGGCCTTCTTGTTCCTGGCACCAGAGCTTCTCTCCAAATCCCAAGGTCTTCCAGGCTCTCTGGCATTCCAGGCCTGGAAGGTTCATTTCAGCCTCCTGACCTTCTTCAAGTCTCAGCTAATGTCACCTTTTACATAAAACTTTCCCCAGTCCCCTTAATCCTAGTGTTTTTTCCTCCATTATGATTTTCAATATATCCTCTTGATTATTAATAATTTACACATTTTCTCCTTCATGTTTTCTGCCCCTCCTTCAGAGCAGGGACAATTTTTTGGCCTTTGTATATCCAGGGCTTAGGGCCATACTTGGCACACAGGAGGGGCTTCATGATGCTTGGAAAGATGTGTATGCTGAGATCGTGTTCTACTCTGAAGAGCTAAAAGCTGGCTCCTTCCAGTGGATGTGAGTTCAAATTTCAACATTATGACATGTGACCCACATGTTGGTTAATTCCCCTGGCCCTAGATTTCATCATTTAAACAAAAATGAACAAATTGGGCTTCTGCAGCTGTGGGGATGCCAGGGTTCCCAGCTTGTCTCCAACTCTAATTGGCTGTGGCACCTTGGGCAAGTATTTGGTCCTTTGGGTCCTCAGTTTCTTCATCTATAAATTGGACATCATTTCCATAGCCTACCTCCTTAGTGTCCTATATGTGAAAGTACTTTGTGACCCTAGAAAGTACTCTCATAACACAAGGTCCTACTAATGACCTTCTAGTTCAAGACTCCATCGTATCCACAGTGAGGATCCACCTGTTCTGGCCCGGTCATGGGCTGGGGTGGACAAGTCGTGATTGGGTGGCTAAGGCGCTGCTGGTGACAGGCTGTGAAAATGATGTCCAAATTACCGATGAAGAAACACACATGTACATCTGTGTATGTGTGTGTCTTATTATATATCTGTATATATCCCTATTGTATATATGTGTGTGTATGTTATATACATATATATCCCTATTATAAATATTTTTCAGAGGGGCAGTGGACTTGCCACCTTGGATTTTTTCATTAAATTTACATTGGGTTATAGTTCAAACTGTCTTCCTCCTACATGGCAACAAGAAGATTATACGATGATCGATTCTGATGAACGTTTCAACATTGAGGTGATTCAGGCCATTTCCAGTGGTCTTGTGATGAAAAGAGGCATCTGTACCCAGAGAGAGGACTGTGGGAACTGAGTATGGATCACAACATGGCATTTTCACTGTTTCTGTTGTTGTTGGCTTGTGTTTTGTTTTCTTTCTCATTTGTTTTTCCTTTTTGATCTGATTTTTCTTGTTCAGCAAGATAAATGTGGAAATATGTATAGAAGAATTACACATGTTAAACATATATTGGATTTAGTTGCCATCTAGGGGAGGGAATGGAGGGAAGAGAGGGGAAAAATTGAAATACAAAGTTTTACAAGGGTCAATGTTGGAAAATTATCTATATGCGTGGATAATTAAAATTAAAAGCTTTAATAAAAAAATAGAATTTAGATGCTTAAAAAAACTGCCTTCCTCCCCACCTCCCCATCCTATTCTGGAGGAGACCCCTATTTGATGCAGATTTATAAATAAACAAAACCATACTACACATGCTTCTCTTTATCGGTTCCTTCTTTAAGATGGATACCATCTTTCATAGGTCCTTCCTAGTTGATTTGAGCATTCACAGCACCCACGATAACTTGGTTGTTCACATTTATTCTGCAAATAATTCTGCAGTTTATTATATTAGAAATTCTCTTGGTTCTGTTCACTTTTATTTTCATTCTTTCATTCAAGTCTTTCCATAGTTTTCTAAAATCCACTGGCTCCTCATTTCTTAGAGCACAGCAGTATTCCAGACTCTGTCACCTTAGAATGGTCACTTCTCTGACCTCCCCAGTAAGATGAGGGCTTTGGTGCAGATGATTTCTAAGTTCTGCGGCTGTGAACCTATAAAAACACGTCGGTTCCATAGAGAAAGGTCTGTCTGTATAAGTTCAAGATCAGAATAAACATGTCCTGGGCTTTGTAAGCAGCTCCATTTTTTTCTTCCCCTTACATTAAGTTCAAGGGTCGTTTTGATGCTAGATTGCGGCAGATTGGAAACAATGAAGCAGGATTTTGTATTCTCGGGGAGTAAGACTGAAAACAAAAACAAAAATTCTGAAAGCTGTTGTTGTTTTGATCTTTCTCTATGTTGGAGTGGAGATTTTCACACTCTGCTACATGAATCACCAAAGTGCTAATTAAGCCTTGCTCCTCACGGTAAGGTCCTTTTGTGCTTCCCTCAAAGTGATAACGAAGGGAATATCACTGTTTTTCTTAGATCTGAGATCACAAAATGTCCACAGGCTGTTGCATTGATACAACAGCAATATGGTTCCGAAAGTTACTGCCAACAGTCAATTATAGAGGAAAGAGCAATTCGCTCGGTCTTGTACCGTACCTGGATTCGAGATTTTGCCCTCGTACTTTCAACTCCGTGATCCGGAGTTTCTTCCGCTACAAAGTAGCACTAATACTGTCTGTACAAGCCATTTCCATCAGAAAGTTAAGAGGAAAGCACTAGAGAAATCCAAGACAAGCTGTATTTATTAAGCACCACTGTGTGCAAAGAATTGTACTAGATCTTTGTCTTATTTTTATATTGTTTTATTATTGTATTTGCATTGTCAATCCAATCCATGTGTGCATGTGTGTAAATATACATGTGTGTATAAGTATGTATATGCCTATATGTGGAGAGATAGAGATAGATAGATAGACAAATAGATGACAGAGACAGACGACAGATAGATGGTTAGATAGAAAAGACAGACACAGACAGATAGATGAATAGACAGATAGATAGATGGATGGATGGATGGATGGGTAGATAGAGAGATAGATGGATAGATAGATAAGATAGACACAGACAGATAGATGAATAGATAGATAGATAGATGGATGGATGGATGGGTAGATAGAGAGATAGATGGATAGATAGATAAGATAGACACAGACAGATAGGTAGATAGAGTCAGAGAGATAGATAAGACAGACAGACACAGACAGATAGATAGATGGATAGATAAGACAGACAGACATAGACAGACAGATAGATAGATAGACAGACAGATAGATAAGACAGACAGAGATGGTGGGACAGATAGATAAGACAGACAGAGACAGACAGACAGACAGATAAGAAGACAGAGACAGACAGACAGACAGACAGATAGAGATAGATAGATACATGTATGTCTTGTCTATAAGGAGCTTTAATCTACTGTTGATATCACCTAGAAAAATATAAGTACATAGATGTTATTAGTATCTAAAAGGCCACTGGACCTAAACTCAAAGTCATTCCAACCCTGTAGAATCTGTGAGAGTTACCACATGGCATTTTTCACGAATGAGCCCCGGGGTTATCTCTAAGCCACAATGAGCCACTGAGAAGCACTTTTGTGAATACAGTCCAAGAAAAAGATCCCGCTATCCACCGACCAGGCTTATAATTACAGAAAAGTTTCCCACAATTAGGTCAGTCACTAGGTGATAGATTTTTTTGGCTCTTATGAACTATGAAACTGAGAAGAATTAACATTCCACTAACACCCCATATTGTGATCGTGATGGAAGGAAAACAATAGAGCAGAAGCCTCGATGAACTACGTAGTTTTAAACTCTCTATAAATATAACAATAATAAAGCAGTAATGATAGCTAACATGTATATAGTGCTTGCTACGTTCAAGTACTGTGCTAAGCATTTTATGCTTTATCTCATTTGATCCTCACAACAACCTTAGGAGATAGTTGTTAAATTGTGGTCCCCATTTTACAGTGGAGGCAAACTGAGGCAAACAGGTGAAGTGATTTGTCCAAGGTCACACAGCTAGTAAGTAGCTGAAGCTGGATTTGAATGTAGTTCTTTTTAACTCTACACCAGGTGTTCTATCAAATGAGTTGCTACTCTTAATGAACTCTACCAAAGAGCTGCAATACCATTGGAAGAACTTAATGATGTTGATATTGGTGATATTCTCACTTATAAAACCAGACAGAGGCAGAGTAGATAGAACTATTCAAGAACTGGTTATGTGTCTCTAGGCAAGGCTTTTAACAGCTCAGTGCCTCTGGCCAGTTCTCTATGACTATAAATTGAAGAACATGTACCAATCTTCACTGGTACCTTTGGGGAGTTTCTATATCAGTGAAATCAAAAGTCAAATAAAACATACATCTACACAACATAGAGATGGTTCACCGAAAGGGAAGGACAATTCACAGATTTTTGTCAGACAAAGGAACGATAGTATCGATTTCGTCACGGGCTCAATGGCAGCAAGAAATCGTTTCATCAGTCAGCTTGCCTCACAACATTTATGATGATCATAAGCAAAAAAGGGAAGAATATTGAGAATGATTGAATGTGAGAACTGAATTTCATCACCCCAAAATGAAATCAGCTCTATGTGAAGTGGATCTAAAATGGGATCATATAAGAGTAGGAATCTGTGTGCAATCATATCATTGACAGGGTATGGTGAATGCCAAAATCAATATCAAATTTAGGAAAACTGGTGTAGACATGAAGATTCTGGATGTCATTATACCGGTTTGTTTTAAAACCACTCACACATGCTATCAATTACCCAACAAATTCTGGGTCCTTTTATCCGCCCGTACTATCTTTCCTGAGAGATGCTTGGAAAGGAGGCTTGGAAAATGTCCGTTAAGGAAACTGGGCCAACCCAAATCTCTGAAAAACTATCAGCAGGAGAATGTCTGCCTCCAGAGCTTTCCCTGATCCGGTCATATTCCATACTTTTAAAGGGACAGATTCTCTATTCTAGAGTCTCCATAACTATTAGTTCTCTGATAACCATATTCCTCTACTATTCACTTACTCTTATTCACTCATATGTACTCATTCTCACTGTCTTAGCTTTCATTTTGTCATATCAGTATGATCTTCCTCCATCAACCCTTTTCTCTATTCATATACACTATCAGTTGCAAGCTAATTCACTCCTTAACTGTATGTCTGACAAATTAGGCTGAATTGAATCAAAATACACTCCAAGGTGGGATATTCCCATCATTAGCATAACACCGAACAATCATCTGCTACAGGTAAATGTCCTGACATCCCTTTATATAGCTTAGGGGTTTGCTACCAATTATGAATGACTGTATAGTCCCTTTGACCTCCTAAAAATAGTTTTCTATCTTTCAACTGCCATTTACCCAAGACTCTAACAACTGTTACCTGCCCTGAATGTGTGTGTGTATGTATACATATGCATATAAACACATACATATGTATATATAAAAATATAAATATATATGGGGTATGCTCAAAAAAGGAGAGAAGGAAAATGAAAGAGAAGACTTTGCATCTATTATCATTTCTTAGAAAAAAAGTAACTGATATAAACGAGTCACTATAATAAACATCATGAAGAGATCAAAAAGGACCAGAAAATCATCACTACTAGAAAACAGAATTTCTGAACCTAGAGAGATGAAACACCCTCAGGAAAAAAAAAAAAGCTAGTTTAAAATACAAGGTCATTTGCAAACATTTGGTAGGAGGAAAATGGAAGATTCAAAAGATATAAAAGAGCAAAAAACGAATTAGGGAGAAAACTGTTTGCAGAGTTTGGCACAAGACTGAGATTAGTTAGACCATCCCAAGAGCATTTCTAGACAAAACTAGAACAACAAATGGGCAAAACAGAGTGGGTTTACTCTAAAGTCTTTTCCTCAGTAATCTCGTCTAGCCATCAGCAAGAGGGAAATGGCCTTATATCGATACCTGACACTAATCTCTTTATGATGTGATTGATACCTTCAAGTATTCAAAAGGATGTATCCAAAAGTAGAACAGGAGATCTGGGAGTGAGGCAGGGTTGCTAGTACCTGCGAACTTAGTAGAAGTCTTCCATTCAAAGCCAGATGATAATATATTATCGTTCAGTTGTGAGGTAGATTTCTTGGACTCTGAGGCTCCTTATAATCCTAGGATTTAGGAAGTATATAGACCTGCTTCAAGGGGTTAGAAATGGGCTTAAAGAAAAACAAGGAGAATGGATAGACCTTCTGCAATTAACACAGAGAAATTTCTGCCGCTGGTAGATCCCTACGCACTCAGGGATCAATTTTCAGAATGTCTCAAAGAATAAGTCAGTTCATGAAATATGTTATTCTCCCCCAGTTCCTCTGCCAAAGGAATAACCACAAGATACCAGGAACTACCCAACCCTACACCTAGTCTTCCTTTTTCTGTCAAAATTTTACTAGAGTAATGGATGCTTGTGCCACTTGTATTCCTTCAATTCAAGCTAGCAAAAACCTATTGAGCACCTACTGTCTACAAAAGATTGTACTGGGGATACATAGAGAAAAATAGAAAGGGTCTCTGATGTTGTTCTATTGAGAGAAAGAACATGTAAATATAAAGTAATCTGTAGTTCAATCAAATGAGCACTTAGATGCAAATCCCTGTATCAGGAATACAAAGAAACAAAAGGAAAAGACCCATCCTAAGGAGCTTACCTTTCTACTGGGGATAGGAAATGAACCTGAAATTTCTTGGGGACACTCTCCTAATGCAGGTCAGGACTTTCTCTGAAATCTGTAATCTTGGAGAGCTGCCCTGGGCATTGGCTGGCTAATTGACTTGGCCAGCATCACACACAGGCAGCATGAGTCAGAGGCAGGGCACAAACGCATCTCTCTGCCTTCAAGGTCACCGCTCTGTCCTCCATCCATTACAACATGGTGCTCCTTGTTGGGGATGCAGTTCTCTTTGGGGGACATGCTACGCAGACATATAAGTACACGCAGATCGCACTAACAGCTAGGATAATGAGGAAAGATTTCCTGTGGGAGGGAGCACAGGAAGGAAACTGGGGAATCAGAGGCAGGGGTGAGGTACGAGACTGTTCCAGCGAGGGGAGATAGCTTAGATAAAGGCACGGAGGTAGGATTCCATGTTTTTGTACAGGAAACAGCTGGAACACTGTCTGAAGGGCCAATACAAGACTAAGTGGTTCCAATTGGAGTGTCAATGACCTTAACTGGCAGAAGGAAGAGTTTGTGTTCAGAAGCAGCGAGGTGGTCAAGTGGACAAGAGGTCGGACTTCAAATCGTGGAACCTGAGTGTTAATCTAGCCTATCCTAGGCAAGTCACTGAGCTCCTTGCATCCTTAGTTTCCTGTAAACTGGGGAAAGTTTACCTGCTTCATAGGGTTGAAATAATCAAATATAAGTAAAATATTTTATAAAGTACCATTTGAATGTTAGCTATTATTAAACTAAAAGCAATAGGCAGTCCCTGAACTTCTTGAGGAAGGCAGTAACATGGTCAAACCTGGGCTTTAATGAAGATTAACTTGGCAGGATAGAACACCAGGGAAAATGGAGAGAGGGATATCACTTAGCAGACTCTTGTAATAATTCAAGTCGGAGGTGACGAAGGATTGAAGGAGGGGAGCAGCTGATGAGTAGAGAGAAGGGACTAGTCTAAGAGAGAAAGTGAACGCTACTCAACAGGTGATGGGATATCGGGGAGCCAGAGAAGGTGCTGAGAGAAAGGAATGAAGCAAGAATTATTCCAAGTTTGTGAGTGGAAGTAGGACAGTGCCTTCAACAGAAATAGGGGAGCTTTAGGGAGAAGTGGATTAATGGGAGATGAGGAGGGGGAGGGAATAATGAAGTCCATTTTGAGTATGCTGCCTTTGAGATGCCCCCAGCACTGTCTTGGGCACACAATAGAGACTAGGCTGAATATATAAACCGGAAAGACTCTATTAATTCATATTTGTGGCTGCGTTTTTATATTTCCTAATGTAAACTCTGAATAGGAAAGAAGAAAGGAACATGCAGGCACTTTGCTAAGCATTTTATAAATATCATCTCAATGGGTACAGTCTCAAGGAGGGGAGAGAGGGGAAAGGAAGGGATAGAATTTGAAACTAATTTTTAAATGTTTTTAATTGTTTTAAAATGGAAATAGAGAAAAATAAAATATAAGAAAGGAAATATATATGTATATTCACATATCTATATCTATATATCTGTGGACAGAGCAATAGCTGGATGGATACATACATACATAGAAAAAAAGGATAGATAGATACATAGATACATACATATATAGATACACAGATACATAGAAAGAAAAGATAGATACATAGAAAGAAAGGATAGATAGATAGGTAAATAGAAAGAAACATAGAAAGATAGAAAGGATAGATGGATAGATAGATGATAGAAAGAAAGAAAGGAAGGAAGGAAGGAAGGAAGGAAGGAAGGAAGGAAGGAAGGAAGGAAGGAAGGAAGGAAGGAAGGAAGGATAGATAGATCCTAGAAAATTTAAAAAAAACATCATCTTACTTTATTTTTCCAACAACTTTGGGAAGTAACTGCTGCCCAGTTTACAGCTGAAGAAACTAAGGCAGCTAGCTATGGGTTAAGTGACTTTACCAGGGTCACACAGCAAATAATTATCTGAGACCAGATCTGAACCCAGATCATCTTGCTTCCAGGCCCAGTACTCCAATCAGTAGCTGCCTCCATAGAAATATAATGCATGAGAATGCATCATAGTGATCTTTGAAAACCATCATCAAAATCAGGCCCAGTCTATAAAAATCATGATGAGAGGTTGGGGAGAAGGGAAACTGAGGTGTTGTGGGGCAGGACAAGCACTGAGCCGTGTGTAATTTAAGGGTGAGGGAGACACGGGTTTGTGTATAGACAAAAAAGAAATAAAGATGGAGAAAAAGACAGATAGAGAGATATTGAAGATTAGAAATAGAGAGGTGATTAAAGAGGCGAGTTCTCAAAGGAGATGGGATCAAGAGCCCAGGTTGAGAGAATGCACAATGTCTAACAACCAGAAAGATCAAGGAAGTCTTCGTGGACTGTGTAGACCCTGAGATAAGCTGGGAAGGAAGCTAAGGATTCTCAATAGCATATGTGAGGATGGGGTTCATTCTAAGCCCGACGAGCAGCCTGGGCAGAGTTATAGGGGGAAGGAAAGACGTGGCGGCGTGACTGGGATGCCTAATGTGCAATGGGAAAACCGTCTGGAGAGATTGAGGAGGCCTGGATTAGGAGGAGATTTCCATGTCAGAGTGAGGAGTCTGCACTTTAGCCTGGAGGACCCTCCATCAAATCTTGAGGAGGCAAAAGCAGGCTTTGGAATTCAATGTACCGGGCCAGAACACATTTTAACAATAATAAAGTTAATTCACGGCCATAATGATTAAGATATGACTGAATTTATAGGATCTGAATTTCAGAACTGGAAGAGCATGTAAAGATCCTTTTTTTATAATTCCTTCATTTTGGAAATTTGGAAACTAGGACCCCAAAAAGGCTAAGTGATTTGCCCAGACTCATGGAAGCAGTTAATAAAAAGAAGACTAAAATTCAAGTTTTTGTTTTGTTTTTTTCTCCCCAGGCTTAGAGAGGGAAGCCCTGAGGCAGCAGGAGAATTCTGGGATGCTTGGAAACAGAGGATAGTAGCAGAGAAGAAAAGGAGAGAGCTCCTGAGGAGGTAGCAGAGTTAAGGGGGGCAGTTTTGTCAGTTCTATCCCCTGACTGACATAGGGGTGAACTCCAAAGCCATCAGAGATTTTCTGTGGCAAGTTGGGTCCCCCATTCTGGGGGTGAAGGGAGGAGAAGCACCAAACCACTAGACGGTTCCATCCTATAGATTCTATACCAGCTGATTAGTCGACCAGACAATTCCATTTTCTCTTGAGAATTCAGCTCTCTGGAGAAAAAAAATTTTTTTTGAAGTTTGTAAAAGAGACAGCTTAGCTCGGAGAGTGTTAATAAATACCAAGCCACTATTCTTCAGAATTCAAGCTCAGCAAAAATAAACCAAAGACTAATTATCTCTATCCAAAGCAGCTGCTGCCCATAAAAATTTCCTTCCTCCTTTCCTTCCTTCCTTCCCTCCTTCCTTCATTCCTTTCTCTCTTCCTCCCTTCCTCTCTGTCTTTGTCTGTCTGTGTGTATGTGTGTGTGTCTCTGTATATATTGCTTGTTTCTGTCTCTCTGTCTCTGCCTTTCTGTGTCTGTGTCTATTTGTCTGTGTGTATCCCTGTATGTGTGTCTGTGTATGTCTGTCTGTCTCTGTCTCTATCTTGTGTCTGTGTGTGTGTGTGTGTGTGTTTCTGTCTCTCTGTCTCTCTCTGTCTCCTTCTATCTCTGTCTTTCTTTCTCTCTACATGTGTCTCTGTATGTATGTCTGTTTCTGTCTGTCCAGCTATCTGTTTCTCCTTCTTTCTCTCTGTCTCTTTCTCTCCCTCTCCATCTTTTTCTTTGCATCTCTCTTACTCTCTTTCTCTGTCCATGTCCATGTATGTATGTAAGTAAAATGTTTCTATTCACATATCATACATGTAGATACACAAATAAAATGCTCCTCCTTATGTTTCCTCTGTTTCTATCTCTTCCCATCTCTTCATTCATTTTCTGTCTTTTGTCTCCCCTTTATCCTTTCCCTTTATCCCCTCACTTTTTAATTTATTTTCTACCTCTGGCTTCGACATTCTCTTTCAACCACTCTCTCCCCACCTTCAGTTTCCAAAGTCATCTCTGAATAAAAAAAAAAGATTATTAAAAAAAAAAAATTGATCTTATTTTGTGCTTTCTATCCCACAAATAGGTGGATAAACTATTTTTACATTTTAAAGCTAAACCCTAAAAGCTAATTTTTAAACTAAACTATGCTTTTGATCCCAGAAATTCTATTTTCTTACAACAGAAATCCTTTAGAATTATAATATTATGAGTTTAAAAAAGAAGACTTCAGTGTACCAAAATCCTATTCTTGATGAGCTCAAAACTATTCCTTATTTTATCTGAATCCAGATCATCATGAATTACGGATAATGCCGAGGGGCTCACAGCAAGCATGCGATCGGCCTTCTATGATCGCCCCCAGAAGCGACCCTCCAGTGACCAAGCTCTGTGGAGCTGGTTCTGAGTGTTTAGACATTATAGTCTTATTCTGATCCTCACCCCAGCTTGCTTTTAAGGAGTGGGACTGAGGTCACCGCAGGCTATGATAGCTTCATTGGGAAGCCAAGGTTAGTCATGGACCCAGTAAGTGAAACACAAATCAATTGGCTCATAAAACAGGAGGTTGGGAAAAGAAGGACAAATAGAACCAGAAGGAAAGGTTGGGATAGAAGAGGACATTAGGAATTTGAATTTTATTTCCATTTATTTCTTTTTCTTAACACAAGCCAGAACAAACATATGGCTAGTTATCCCATATAGACATTCACTTAACCAATGGAGAGTGAAAAGTTGAGACAATCAAAAACTGAATTTCTCATCATCTTCTAGGATGAAACAAACAGGGGAGATCAAAGTTCTTCTTTACTAATTTTCTGAGAGTTAACTAAGAATCCTCGGTTTCAACTTCAATTGCTAAAAAAATTTTTGTTAAATTGATTGACCCAAAATACCCAGATTTGTTTTGCTTAGTCATGCTTATTAGTTACAAGAATTGTTTTTATATTTTATTGGAGAGGGTAAAAAAAAGGAACACTATTGATAGTGTAGTTTTTAAAAAGGAAGGAAACAAACAAACAAAAACAACAAAGAAGGGTCACTGAAACATTTTTTAATACACAGAAGGAAGTTCAATAAAATAACATAAGCAAGAAAAGATTAAATGTAATATGTTAATTTTATTTTTAAAGCAGTTTATGATAAAAAAAATTGCAGTATGGGTGCCTAAATTTTTTAATGGGCTAATCAATGTTTCTGCATTTGTAAATACAGTCTAATAAAAATATGAATTCTTGAATGACTTTATATATTGTCATGTTTCAGCACCTCATTCCATCAATTCTTATCATATGATGCCATATATGTTGAGGTATAGAAATTTGGGCTAAGTAGATGCTGGTCTCAGGGCAGATGCTGAAAAACATGTTTCTTTCTTTCTTTTTTTAGTCTAAGTCCCTCCCAGGAGTTTGTTTTCCTATGATCTGCCTCTTTCTGATCACAAAAAAGAAAGAAAAAAAGGCTAAATATTAAATCTGCCTGTAGGTAGAGTTAGAATGATGATCTAGCTTTGTTTCCTTTATCCAATGCATGTTTACTCCCTCAAAACAGAGTGAGAATTGAGAAATAAAATACTTGTTTTTACTTTTTCACATTAAAATATTTGGTACACACAGTTTAAAGTTGGAAGGGAAGGTAGAGTTCATCTAACTCAACCTCACACTCTATACAGACATCCCTTTGCATCCTTTCAAAGTGATCGTCTCATTCTTTGCTTGATTATCTATAGTGAGAAGCACTCACAACCCTAATAGCTTGTGTCATTCACAAATTAAATAAACATGGTTTCTGTCTTCATCCAATTCATTTCTTTTTTTAAAGAATGAAGCCACGGCTAGCCCTTTGTACCTCAAGAGACCTTCTTTTAGGTTGACACTACTAATCAGCATTCAGTGTAGCATACATAAATCTACCTGACTCTATAATGATCAAGTTCTTCTTTCTTTATTTTTTCCACAAGGGCATCATCAACTATTTCATCAAATGGCCAGATGAAATCAGGAAATACTTTGCCCGTATCATTTATCTTCTCTTCCAGTCTAGCAATCATATCAAGAAATGAAATTTTTCACTTGGCAAGCCTCATTCTTAGAAAATCCACATTAGTTCCTAGTGATCATGGAACAAGCTTCTGCTGAATAATTATTTATGATATTTCATTTGTAATTGACATTCAGCTCACAGGATTATAATTGTTAAGGGCTCACCTTTTCCCTTTGATGAAGATTAGAGCATTTGACCATCTCCACAATTTCCGCACCCATCTGTTCACTGCAATTTCTCAAAAATTACCTAAAGCAATTCCACAATGAGAGCTATAAGTTATTTTTGCACTCTAGACTATAGATCTGAACCCATTAAAAACAGCTAAACTCTCTCTTCCTTCATTAAGATCCAAATTCCTAATAGGAAGCTGATTGATAAGTTAGGAGCTAGTTAGGAAAACACTTAATTGTACTTCATGAGCTTCAGATCACCAGATCCTGGCAAGCTATATCTTAAGACAATGAAATAACTGTGATGTGAAAATTTCTGAACTGCTATCATTGACATCTGAAGAGTGGTAGAGGATCAAACATCTATCACAGGACTGAAGAAAGAAAAATCTCTGATTTTTTTAAATGAGGGGTAAGTCTTCAAATTGTAGGATAGTGAGCTTAATAAATTTATTTCTGGTAGAATCCATGCATATAGAAAAAGAAATGGTTAGGGGACAGAGAGAAAAGGAAATGTTGATCTGAAAGAGCCAAAACGGTTTCAAGAACAGGTTGGGCCAGAGCAACCTCATTTTTGTCTAATTGTCAGTGTGACTAGACTGATAGATTGAGAGAATGATGTAGATACATTACTTAGATTGATCAAGGTTTTTGACAAGTCCTCACACTATTATGGAAAAAATAAATATGTGAATGAAACAGTTATACAGTGGTAGCTCCAGAACCATTTGAATATCCAGAAATCCAAGGGAGACTCTTAATGGTTTGGTGTCAGCTTGGAAGAATATTTCTACTGGAGGACCCCCAACTATATTTGACCATCTAGCATTTTATTCAATATTTGGCTAAAAGCCTAGATGACATGTTTATCAAATTTGCAGATTAAAAAAATCTAAAAGGGCTAGCTAAAATGTCAGATGATTGGCTCAACATCCAAAAAGGTCTTGACATTTGTCCATAAAATTTCCAGGGGAAAATGTAAAATTTCGCACTTGGATCCAAAACCTTGACCTCACTTGGACAAGATGAGATACATTTTTCTATTCAGAAGTTCACCTGCCCTCTCAGAACTCAAATCTGTGGTTTCTTTGGCACTCTAAGACAAAATTCATCTGGCAGCTTGAAATCATCTGGACCGATTGGTATTCTCTTACTATCTCCTTTTACTTATCTTAGATATAGGATACAGAGAGTTAGAGACAGAGAAACAGAGAGACAGAGAGAGAGAGGCAGAGACACAGGGAGAAAGAGAGAGACAGAAATTAAGAGAGGAAGAGAAAGAAACACAGAGAGAGGAAGGGAGGGAGAGAAGAAAAACAAGAACAAGAAGAACAAGAATAAGAATATCCATAGGAGGAAAGCCAGTGTGACAAAAGACCTCAAGGTCATGTCATACATGCTTGCTTGACCTTGAGAGACTGGAGACAGGTAGCCTGGAAAAGAGATGCCTTTAAGGAGAGAAGAACTCTTTTCAGGATTTTCAGTTCTTTTCAGGATTTTTCTGTTGAAGAGCAAATGTGACTTATTCTACTTTGTTAATAGAGAGGGGGATTAAGAACAATGGGTAGAAGTTGTAAGGAGGTAAAATGCAGTATGATAAACTTCCTAACAATTAGAGCTAGCAATGAGCTTCCTTGGAAGGTTGTACGATCCTCCTCACCTTGAGATCTTTAAAGGCAGCCTGTTACTTAGAGAATTCCTGTTGAATAGGAATTGGATTAGATGGATCACTTACAATTCTTCAGATTCTAGGATATTCTGTCCTTTTTTGGATAAGCCCCCTTAGCAGCCACAACAGTCCCTTGAGTAACATTCAATGTTTAATAATACACCAGAATAAATATTTCTCTTCACTCATAAAATTGAAGACTGTTTTTAGAATCTGTCTTGTGATTCCATTGAAGACCTCCTCCAATGCCTCATTGAGGGGCAGAGAGGATTCTGGAAACCTGAAGGCTGTGCCAATTAGATGCAAGCTCTAGTAGCTTCTTAAATTGGAAAGACTTCAAGTATGGGTGTATTGGCTAAGTTTGCTTATCATCTAAGGACCAGCCTCACTAAGCTTAAAAGGACACTATCTTCTCTAGCATGATACATTTTGCAGCCACGGTGAGTTCTGCAAATCGTCTCCTTGACCTCTCTTCAGCCTTGGACGTTGTCAATCACCACTTTGTCCTTGACAATCTCTTCTCCCCAGATTTCCATAACAAGTTTCTCCCCTTATTCCCCTCCTAACTGTACAACCCCCCCTCTCAGTCTTCTTTGCTGCATCTTCACCCATGGGTGTCCACTAAGGCCCTTTCCTGGTCCTTGTTACTCTCTGGGAAACTTTGCTTAGTCAACTCATCGGCTTCTATGGATTCAGTTAACATCTTTATACAGATGTGTATCAAAGAAGATCAAGACATCAGGGAGGGGATGCCATGAGAAGCAAGTAAATGGGATTCAAGTGAGGGAGGCATATAATTCTATACATTTTCACGAGCTGAAGCCCATACTTGTAATGCTCTCCTGCCTTGGCTCTACCTTCTGATATATCTGACTTTTTTCAAGAAACAGCTAAAATCTCATCTTCTGCAAGAAGCTTCTTCCCGCCTCCTCTCAATGCTAGTGCCTTCCCTTTATTGCTTTCAGCAATTTCTCTTATTTGTTTATAGTTGCTTAAATTTGTCTCTCCCTTTTAGATGGTGAACTCCTGGAGAGCAATCACTATTCTTGTCTTTCTTTCTAATCCGAGCTTAGTGCCATTCCTAGCACACAGTATGGAGAAGGAAAGGAAAAGGTTACAAATAACAACATTATAGATATTACCTGATAGGGTGCTGTAATAACTCCCATTTTACAGATAGAGCTAATAAGTATCTGAGGCAAGATTTGAACACAGATCTTCTAAACTGTAAGATCAGTATTTGATCCACTGTGCTACCTAGCTGCTACTATAGGCTTAATTAATGCTTGTTAAAAATTCCCAAATCATTGAGGGGTTGTGGCCAGCTTTGGTGGAAGGAACACAAAAACTAGCTACATCACAATTTTGGAAAAAGCTGAATTCTTTTATGTATAACAGGATGTCCTGGCTGATATATAACCAACAGCCATGGAGAATTTCTAAAATATCCCCTTCCGATCCCCTGTGTGATACATGGTACGACCAAGAAGCCTTATAAATGGCTAAAAGCATAATCATCATTACTGTTACTTTTATTTCCTAGATTAATCTGGCCTTTAAACATTAAAAAGAACCTTAATTTTCAGAGTCATCATTACCATAAATTCTAGTTTGTACCATCTCATTGTATCTAAGTATCAAAATTACATATAAACATTTTCATTTTAAAAGAAAGTCTGCTGTACCTAGCCACAAAAAGATAATGCTAATTAGCCCTTCTTATCATTTATCTTTGAATATGGATGGTGAGATTAAAGTAAAAATTCTGCCTCCATTCAAGTAATCATATAGACAAATAGAATATAATTAGGATGTAACAAATAATAGATTTCTGTTTCATCATCATCATCATCCCCATCATCATTGCTAAATATTTATTGAGCATCCAGAGTGTACACCACAGTATCCTGGGTACAATCAGTGGAGTTATGAGGACATGCCGTTTGGCTCCTTAAACCGAATACAAATGACCTTCTTGTTAAATGATCCTGAAACATTTAATATGGTTGGCAAACAAGAGAAAAACTTAAGTTATAGTGAATCTGCAACAACGCCATCATATAGAATAATGCATGTCGGGTGCTTTGTAAACCTTAATGCACCACATAAATGTGAATTGTCCTGTTGTTATTATTACTACCATTATCATCATCATCTAAGTTTTCCAAAAAAATCAATGTCTGAAGACTCGGTGCCAACAAAGCATAATCAAATGGGAGGTGAGAGGAAGGCCGGGGAGGGGAAACCTGCAAGTTCATTGAACTAAAAAAAAAAAAAAAAAAAAAAAAAGAACTCCTTCCACCAATGATGATCAGCACCCATTCTGCAACTTCTGGAGGGAGAATGGGGGAGGTAGTGACACTGAGAAGTTAGGTCACTTGTTCAGGGTCATACAACTCAGAAAATGAAGCTCTCCATGCCCCAAGCAAGTTGCAGAACAGGTGCTGATTGTCTTTGGTCTATTAGAATGAAGAATACATAAAAAGTAAAGATAAAGTGACCTCAAAGATCTCTTCTAAGTCTAAATCTATAATTTAGATATAATCTATAATCCTTCAATCTAACATCTCTAATTTAATAGGCAGTCTTAAAGAGTCGACCCAGGTCCAAAAATAGAAATCACTTGTCTCTGATCAGAATTAAGATTTGAAATCAATTCTATTTTTTTCAGATTTGAAGGATTTGAAACTCTTTATTGGAAAAATATAGTCCTGTGATTTGAGTTTTGAAAAAGAAAATTTCCTATGATTATGATTACAGGTTTCCTTCTTTTTTTTAAAATTTTATTTATTTTAGTCTAAACTTAAGAATTAAAATAAGCATTTATATAACACTGTTGAATAAAAAAAAATGATGGGTGTAGATGATACCACAGAGCTGTTGTATTCAACTTGATATTTCTTTTAAATATATAATAAAGCCACAGAATTTTAAAAAGTTGAAAAATGCAATTTGAGTGGGCTGTCCCCATGTGTAGTGATCTCTCTGTCATATGCTCCAAATTTCAAAATAAGTTTTATCAAAGATTCAGATAGCTCTCTCTTCTGAAGTCCTTGAAGATTTGCAATCCTGCATTGGCCACGCCTTAGGGCTGCAGAATAATTTTTCAAAGGGATGTTAGAGGGTCTCTAACCCAAGTCCCATATACTAATATTTCAGAAAACTGAGACCCAGAGTGGTAGGATGATCCACAAAAAGTGACACAGCTAACTAGCTGCAGTCAGGAAAAGAGTCACATTTCCTTATTCCCAGTCTGGTTCTCCTTCCTTCTTAAAGAAATGGACACCATGGTAGTTTTGGTAAAGAAGTTAATAGGAGAACCAGGTGGTGCAGTGGGTAGAGCACAAGATGAAGACTCATCTTCCTGAGTCCAAACCTGACTTCAGATACTCCCTAGTTATGAGACCCCGGGAAAGACACTTTATCCTGTTTACTGAAGTCTCTTCATCTGTAAAATGAGCTAGAAAAGGAAATGGCAAACAATCCCAGTGTCTTTCCCAAGAAAACCCCAAATGGGATCATAAAGGGTCAGAAGTGACTGAAAACAATTGAACAACAATAATGACAAAGAAGTTGATGCATATGGGCTGGGAGATTTGTTTCTGGGCTTGCTTGTTTTCTGCTTCTTGTTTTATTCTTTATTATAAGAAGATACAGCCCCTTTGTGAGGCTGAGGGTGGGAGCAGTGCCAGATGCAGTTACAAGGGAGCATCTGGTAGAGAAGAAATGGATTTGGCAACAGAAGTGGTGTGACTGGTTTCTCAAGAGAATCATTCACTTCCTTCCCCTCCCCCCCCTTTTTTTTTTAACACTTTCAGTCAATAACCTTCCTGGGAGATGCTAAAATAGAGACTTCTTTAACGATTCCATCCCAATGGGCAACTGCCCTTAATACTAAGAAAATCCATGGAACTTCTCCTGACCACAGCAGAACAAGGCAATTCTCTTCCTTCTTAGAATTTTATACACTGACTTTCATACAATTTAGTCTTCTCTCCTGATTGTAATTGTAAGGTCCTCTAGGACAGGAACTTAATCACCTACTTCTGCACTCCACCAAGGAAACACTTAACAAAGGTTTCATGTCTTGCCTATTCCTTCTCCTCTCTAAAATGCCACTTGAGCTAATGTCCCAATATCACACCCTAAAAATATAACCTATTTTCCAATGCTCGAGGGCATGGTAGCTCGGCTTAAACATAAACATGATGGAAACAAATTACACCTTCCCTCCAAAAAATGGTTATTTGTCCAAAAGAAGTCTTATTACATATGACCCTTTCTGGCCTTCTCTAGAGATCATACTTTAGATCATAAAAAGCCAAAACTTTGTCTCAGGAAGATTTACCTACTAGCTTGTCATCCTAGAGGTTTGCCCTTCTCTCTAGATGGGGCTTTTACAATTTATCCCATGTCAGTGTTTTGTTTTTGGTTTGTTTTGTTTTGTGGTTAGACATATCCTTTGAGATTTGTTGATCTAAATTATAATTGCTTATTGAAATGGTGGAACTTAAGCAAAATTAAACAAACTTCAATTTCATTGAAGCCATTCCAAAACATTTTTGAAAGAACAAAATATTTAAGGTACAATGAATCACCTTGATAACAAATGCTAAGCTTTTCCTTTATATTCCTTTTTGATGTAATTCCCTCTAAATCTTAAAATTTTAGTCAAAAAACTTCTTTCTCTCTTTTTTGAGACTAGGTCACCAGACTAGAAGTACAAAGGCCACTCAAAGGCCTAATTCCAACAGCGATTAGCACAGAAGCTTTAACCAGCTGCATTTTCCCAACTTAGGCCGGTTTGCCCCTCTTAGGACATTTGATAGTCCTCCACCCCCCAGGGTCCTCCATATTGGTGCTGAATTTGGTCAGGATACCTGCAGTTCTAAACTCCCCAACTCAAGTGATCCACCAGTTTCGGCTTCCCCAGCAACAGAGACTCAATGGGAACTATCAGGTCTGACCAAAAGCCTTCCCAGAGATTCCTCCTTACCTTTTAGCTTAGTTCAACATCCCCGTAACACAGGCTGCCTACTTCTCAAAAACTAGTTGTATCTCTCCTGTATAAACCATAGAACTAAGTAGTGGCCAGTTTTGCTCTTTCTTTCCTAATTTCAGAGCTTTCTCTATTTCTCTATTGCTGTTCAATCACGACTGACTGTTTGTAGCCCCATGGACATTGGCAAAGACCCTGAAGTCATTTGCCATTTTCTTCTCCCTTTCTTTGTCTACACAAAGGAAAAAACCAAAGTCAAGAAAAATAGTAAAAATGCCACCAAAGAATAAAAAGTCCTTGTTTATAGCTAGATAGATATAGATATAGATATATGTATAAAAGATAGATAGATATAGATATAATATATAAAATTTCCTTCCAGAAGAAGTCAATTTTCAATGTCATTCTTTTTAGTTCACTCTTTTCGTTCTGTTCTAAAGCTGAGCATTAGAATCAGAAAATGTGAGCTCCAACAGGGACCTTGGAGATAACGAGGTCAACCACTTCATTACATAAATGTGGAAAATGAGTCCAAGAGAAAGGAATACTTGCCCAAGCTCATACAACTAGTTATCTAACTGGGACTAGAACAGAGATCTGAGCATTTATAATCCACTTTCCTCACCATATCTCATTATTTTGTTTAAAATAACTTACATGTAATACTAAAATTATATTTCTGGCCTGCATAAATAATTACCATAGCATAATCATCATAGTTAAATGATTCCTTCCACAGCAAAACTATCTTGGTGAAATTGATAGTATGCCTTACGCAGAACAATGGACAACATTTAAGCAAGGTTTTGGATACAGCTTTGGATTAGGTCCATTCATTATAGGGTCAGCAAGGATAATTTGGTTCTTTAGAATTCTCAGTAATTGTCTCCAAGAATGTGATACATCCATGGAGGGTTCTGCAAGAGGAAGATACAACCGCATCTTCAGCTATAAAAAGTCTCTTTTTTAAATAAAAAGACTTTCAATAGCTTATAATAACACATGTATGTAGCATTGTAAAGTTTGTGAAGAATTTCACAAACATTATTTCTTTTGAACCTAGTAACAAACCATTGAGATGCATTGTTTAAGAATCGGCATTTCCATATTACAGAGGTAAAAACTGAATGTCAGAAAGGTATGATGACTTTTCTCATAGTCATTTAGCTAGTGTCAAAGGCAGAATCTGAACCAAGTTCTGTGTTCAAATCCAGCACCATATTAAATCTTACTACTTCTCTCTCTATTTTATTGAAATATTACACAAAATTGAATATGAAGGGTTCTGTTATTATTGGAATTTAAATCACTCCCCTGCTGATAAATGGAGGCACTCAGAAGAATACAAAGACTCTTCAAATCCACTGGGACGCCATTTTTGTTCATGATCACAATAGTCATTAGAAGTCATGGATATTGATAGAGAGACCGAGGCAAAGCTAAGAAAAAGGTCAAAGTCTTGTCTCTGACAGAACCTGTCTGTGGAACTGAGAGAGTCACTTTGTGCTTTCATGATCTGGCCAATTTTGTAAGGAATATAAATTAGAGAGGAGGTTCCCACCCACATTGTTATGCGTAGTTTCCTTTCTCAGGAGTCCCCTAAGTGAGTGAGTTTCCAGGTCCATTCTCTATGCCTAGCCCTATTTCCATGGTGGCCGGAATTGACAGATACTGAGGAGAATTGGACTCGCTTCTTTCTCAGTTTTGAAAGACAGAGTCTATGCTTGTGCTGTAATCAAAAATTCAGACAGGAATGAACCCTAGCCAATGGATTCGTAGCTGATGGACTCCGGGATGGGATTGTCACTGATTTGCTCACAAAACATTTCACCAAGATTTTATCCTCACCCCACCAGTATAGCAAGGGGAGGTTTCTCATCAAATGCTTGCAGAAAGTGTGTGCAAGCCTAGATTTTTAAAAAACAGTGCATGCACTCGCTTATAATTCTCCCCAGACTATAATTTACAATGGTTGTTTTAGTCTTCCATGGGAATTACAGAGGTTCAATTCTATTGCAAAAATATTTATCTCTGCAGAGTATATAACTAAATGAAGGCAGATCTTATGCATGCTAAACTCCTGAATGTATGCTAAAATTCAAGGCAGCTGTGGGTGAGGAGTGAACAAAAAAAGGGAAAATGGCTAAGTCAGAGCTCCATCTTTGAAACACAGGGAGAAAAGCATAACTTAAAAGAAGGAGGCAAAATGGGGATTCGTCATGGGAGGAGATCATTTTGCTGGCAGTGGAACTTTGATAATGGAAGCACCTTCACAAACATCCATCGGATGGACAATTGTCTACTCTTAGCTTAAACATTCTCAAGGATGGGTAACATCTTACAATCGGAAGAGAGCACCGGACCTAGTCTGGCTCTCCATAGTCACACATGAGAACCCTTCAAATATATGAAAAGTGAGCATTCCAACCTGATTTTCTCTCCTTCTGTTTAAATATGTTGAACTCTTTCAATCACACCTTTTCATTCTCTAGACACACTCTACTTTCTTATTGTTTCTTTTTAAAATGTGGGAAAGGCATTATTGGCTTTGGAAAACACATAGTAGAATGTTGAAGGGGTCAGGACACAGAATATGGTATTCATTCCCAGATGCAGCCACTGGATTGTTCATATTTAACCTGCTGCATTTTTCCAACTTAAATTTTCCAACAATATGCAAATTAATTGAGATAAACAATGATTTCATTGTGATTTCATTTTCTTACAGCAATGACCATGTGCTTCTGATGACATAAGGCTGATTGAGACACCTGGTTTTTTTGTTATATTTTTGTTATTAAAGACAACTTAGTTCCAGAATGGAAGGATTCAGGTGGATAGATCCAAAAATGTGATAAAAAACATCAGTAAAGCTTGAGGGATTTTTTTCTATTATTACTGGACCAAATAAGGTCTAGTAATAGTATATTGGTAACAACAATAGTTAGCATTTATATTATATTTTAAGGTTTGTAAAGCGACAATCATTACAACAGATGTCATTATTACCATCGCCTTTATAAAAATAGGAAAACAGAAGCTAAATGACTTGCCCAGAGGCACCCAGCTGAACTCAAATCTCCCAACCTCTAATTCCAGCATCCTGACTTAAAGAAGGTGTAAGAGTAGCTACTTATAATTATCTAAGACTACTGCTAAGCCATCAAAGAATGCAGGAAAGAGAGGCCCTGCCAAACTAGGGCAAGTTCCTAATCAGAGATGCATTTATCACACTGGAAAACACCTTCATGGGTGGATATTTGCAACTTCATTCTATCCTCACTTTGAAAATTGGCTTTAAAGCGAACCCTCTTCAGAAAGAGCTTGAGAACCTTCTTCTACATGGAGCCTTTCTGTGAGTCCTTCATCTGTTGGCACCATTTCCTGCACTAGATTTATTCTCTCTCCCTTTATTCAGTATACACTAACTATGGGATCTTCAAGAAGTCATATAATGAGTGTTGTAGACAGCTCCCTCAGAAGACGAAAGTGCAGGAAAGCCATATGGGAATTCCCTATCCCAATAAAGTCATGGAACCTCTGTGGGTGTGTGGGTGTGGGTGTAAGACAAAAAGAGAGAGAAAGAAACAGAGATATAGAGAAAAACACACAAAGAGAGGGAGTCAGAGAGCCAGAGAGAGCATCTATCTGTGTAATGACCATCTACCTGTCTGTCTCTTTCTTTGTCTCTCTGTCCATGTCTTTCTGTCACACTCTGTCTCTCTGAATCTTTCTCTTTCTCCCTCATTTCCTCTGTTTCTCTCTATCTCTCTCCATCTTTTTCTTCTCTGTTTCTCATTTTCTGTTTTTCTCTGTTTTTGTCTCTCCATCACATCATCTATCTAAAATTAGCACATATAATATAGAAATCTATATATGTGCATGTGTGTTTGTAAATATGAATGATATATGTGAATATAAATATATGTGATCAGCCAGTTCCTATCTAGGTGTGCGTGTCTGTGTGATACAGATTCCAAAAAGTCTTAGTGCAGTTCTAAATTTTAATAGGCTAGCACGGCATTAAGACTTTTTGGACACTTTGCACATACAAAAATATATGACTACAAAGGTAACATTACAGTTATATACAAATTAATTGAGATAAGCAATGATTTTTATTGTGATTTCATTTTCTTACAGCAATCATCATGTGCTTCTTATGATGTGAGACTGATTGAAACACCTGACCTGTACAGATGATATAGTATCGCACTATATTTTTCACCTTTAGTTTTCTGTCAGCTGAGATCTGAATTTTTGGACCCTGCCTATGAGTTTCATTGTGCTCTTTTGTTGTGTGTGTATGTCTATTTTTTCCCAATTTCATAGTTTTTAAAGTGGAAGGAAATGTGTAATGTATAAGTCCTAAAGAGCATACTTTGTTATTAGATTATTAAAGATATTGGACTAGCCCTTAGTTTTAAACATTTCAAGTATCATTTAAGTCCACAATGAAACAAGATGAGCTTTAACAAAACACCAAAGGGAGTATGATTCAAAGAGAAAAATTAAACTAAGAATGGACAAACCCCTACTGCAAAATAGCCGAGTTAATCCAAAGGGAAAAGCAGACATGCAGAGGGATGTGACAGCTCAAGCTGTTCCTGATTCCTCTATAACATCATAAGAAAGCAAGACTAGTTCTAGCAATAATGGTAGCTAGCATTTATAAAATGCCTACTATGTCCCCAAGCATCGTGGCAATAGAGTGACAAAATTCTCATTGGATCCTATTAAGCCTGGGAGGTAGGTGCTATTATAGACCCCATTTCCAAAAGAAGAAACTGAGATAGTGGGTAGGTTCCTCACCCAAAGGCACACAGTTATTCCTCTAGTGTCATATTTCTTGAGAACACTAAAATCCAGTTAAAAAGTTAGCTGCTGTTTCTAAGAAGGAAAGAAACCCATTGATCGTGGTCAAGACAATGCAAAGTTTGGAATGGTGAAGATTAAGAAAAAGTCTTTTTTTCCAGCCCATTTCATTAAAGGCTATACTGTTGTCAGAGGAAATTTAGGTGGATCTATCCAAAATGTTTGGAAGATTTTTTTTCTAATTCTAGTAAAGTTGGAAATCCTGTCCCCATTAAAGAGAATGATGAACTCTAATAAACATGTTGATATACTGAGAAATGGAGGAGCTGAGTGGTTCAGTGGGCAAAATGCCTGAAGTCAGGACATCTTTGTGACTTCAAATCTGGCCTTAGATACTTCCTAACTATATAACCCTGGGCACATCACTTAACCCTGTTTGCCTTAGTTTCCTTATCTGTAAAATGTACTAGAAAAGGAAATGGTAAAGCACTCCAGTATCTCTACCAAGAAAACACCAAATGGAGTCACAAAAAGTTGGACATGACTGAAAAACAACAACAAAATACTGAGAAACAGCATTGTTACAAAATATTATAAAATCCTCGAAAGAGAAACCATCCTGCATGACAGCCTTGATATATGTATGATTAAGAGGTGGAAAGAAAGCTCTTATCCAAGAGAGGGAGAGAATCATATTTCACTGCCTTGGGAACTCACCTGATTTAATCTCGATTGAAAACCTATGGATTAGAATCACAACGAGGCTTGGAAAAATTAACTGGTATCACTTAACATCCACTGTGATCAAAACATTAAAGAATGGGTCAAAAATCTTGTGAACGCAGCCCAAAATTGTGTAAACCAAATGATTAATGCAAAGAGTCATATTTAAAAGTATTTAAACTCGTCAAAAAGTTCACAAGCTTATTATCTTAATAAACATATTTATTTTTCCTTGTTTCAGTTAGTGTTAATTTTCACATACATATTTGTATGCAATAAATTACATACATGATTATATATGCACGTCAAGTCAATAAGAATGTCAGGCACCAATGTTCCAGGCACTGTGCCAAGTAGTGGGAATACAAAGAAAGGCTAAAACAGCAAATGGATACATATCATATGCATATAGTTATGAGTATATATTTACATTATTTCTAGCTTCTATTTCTGTTCTTCAAAGAGATCTCAATATTGATCCAGCTATTCACCAATCTGGCCTAGTCTTTGGATTCATTCTTGACCAAATTTTTATTCAGATTCTATTGCTCTTCCTCCAGGGAAGGATTTTCCTTTCTGGCCCTGATAATTACCCCAATTACCATTACCTGTAGATTAACTTTAGGTATTATATGAGAACCTAGAAGTAATAAAATAATAGTTCTTTTAAAAATAGACTATAAATTCAGATTTCTTAGCAATTCATACATTGCCTATCTAATTATTGAGGATAGTATTTTTTGTGTTATTTTAATCATATATATATCGAAAGAAGGAAAAAATGAAGGAAGGAAGGAAGGAAGGAAGGAAGGAAGGAAGGAAGGAAGGAAGGAAGGAAGGAAGGAAGGAAGGAAGGAAGGAAGGAAGGAAGGAAGGAAGGAAGAAAAATTCTGAGAAAAACACATGGGTGGAGAGCACAATGGAACTTCAACATCGTACCTTGGGGGGAAATCGTCTATGAAAAAAGAGTTGGATGGAATGGAAATAATACTACAGTGTACACTAGGAAACTTGGGTTCTAGTCTCAGACATTGGATTAATTTCATGTATGATGCTGAGCAAAGTCCTCAGAGACTCTGGAGTTCTCTCCCCTTCTTTGTACAATGACAATGGCTTTACTGATCTTGGAAGTTCTAGATATCTTTCAAGCTCCAAGACTTTGCATTCATAAATGATATCCAAGAACCGGGATTGGTAAAAAGAGAGGGAAAAGGTTATTACCAATACAACCTTTCGTTCTTTGGTCAATACACACATTTTTCAGAAAATGGTAGGGTTTCTCCTTGTTTAATAATGTATCAAGGGGGCAGACAGCCAGAGATTGACAGTATGAATGTTTTTAAGTCAAAAACTCTTTGTATTAACATAAATTCATTTGTTCTGCTCTGTGATCTCATGCTGTACTTATGGAAATGTGAGGATTTTGTTACAGAAGCAACTTCTATGAAACACGGTAATTGACCATTTGAATGTACCAAAGTTCAAAATCATGGTTCCCAGAAGATTTAAAATAGTCACTTAAGCCAAACCTGGTATTATCAAGTGCGAAACATATTTGGCAGAAATAAAATAACAGTTAATTTGCAATAGCTAGGATTACGGCATTTTTTTTTTAGTTATTATAACATATCTATATATTGATGGACTGCTTTCCAGACTCGGCCCAGAATGTTTATTAGGATATGACATCCAGTTCAGTTTTGCACAAACAAACCATTTTGGCCACTTCTCTCTAATCAGTCCATTTTGTTGAAAACACCCCTTCATATAGCAAATACCAAGAGTTCTACAGTACAAATGAATAATAAAAGAAACAACCACTTCTATTATATGTAGATATGTCAGTTAAGCTACATTTTCAGGCACCACATGCAATTTTTAAAATTGCAATGTACAAAGAACAGCCACTGTATAGACATATATATATATATATATATGACATATATATATATATATATGTTCACATATATATGCATATATAATATATATTTTTAAATATGGGTATGTCTCTTTATTTCGGTGGGAACAAAGAAGGTTAAGAGGTGACTCAGTTATTGTCAGAACTATAATTGATTCCTGAGAAAGGCTGGGGAGCTTCATTCCCTAGAAATCTTTAAGAAACAAATAGACATCCATCTGATGGAAATGGTTTAGCTATTTGCCTGCCTAACAGCAGGAGCTTGACCACATGACCCCTTGGTCTGCTCTGTGATTCCGTGATCAGGTTAATGACATGGAAGGTATCTGACATAGACTGGGAATGCATGGATGACAAGGATCCAAAGCCCCCAGGTGCAGTCACCAGGTAGACAGATAAGTAGATAATCAAAATAACTGTATACTTGATATATTAGGAAGTGTCACATATTACAAAACTGTTGTTGATAGACTACTGTCCACCAGAGAGCTTCCTGTCTTGAAATGCTCCAATGAGAGCCACATATTCTCATGAAAATGCAAGAAGGATCTGGGATCTCTTCAAGGATGGGAACTCCAGGTTCCCACACGAGTTTGCAACTTCTCTGTGAAGAGTTTCCCATGTCCCAGACTCGAAAAGACTTTTTCAGATTCACAGACATTTGAACTTCCAAACTTTGAGTCCAACAATCTATCCATGGTACCGAACTATTTTTAAATATATGTTCTTAGAGCATTTAAATCCTTTCATGTGGCATAATAAGCTAATCTCTGAAAACAATAAAGATAGAAGTACATTTTTTTCAGGCTTTGAAATGATTTTATTCAGAAACAAACATATAGCAAATGGCATGGATTTTAAAAATTTTATCTTGCTGTCTTTTGTTTCCCAATATATCCCTCTATCTCCCTGAAAGTCATCTCCTTTAACAAAGAATTTAAAATGTGGAAAAAAACAGTCAATCCAAACTAAAACATTAAAAAAAAGATCTAGTGCAAACTGAAGCAAGTTTTTTTTAAACTTTATTTTTCTTGTGTGTGTGTGTTTCTTTGCAACATGGCTAATCTGACATTAGGTTTTGCATGATTTCATATGTATAATGAATATTTTGCTGGTCTTATCAAGAAATAGAGGAGAGAAGGGAGGGAGAAAGAAATTTGGAACTCATTTTTTTAAATGAACATTAAACATTTTACATTCAATCTGGGAATACTTTATGGAATAAAAACATTTTAAAAAATTAAAAAATTGATCTATCATTATATGCAATGTCCCCATACTCATATTTCACTATCTTTGCAAAGAAGTGGGAGAGGTATGTATCATACTTGTACAAGGCCAAACTTGGTTATTATAATTTTACAATATTCACTTTATACTGCTTTGTTGTTATTATTCTTTCCACTAACTTCATTGTATTCAACATATATATATATATATATATATATATATTTCCCCTGTTCTTTTTATTTCACTTTCCATCAGTTCAAATGTTTTCCAACACTTCTCTATATTCATCATTTTGTAACTAAATTCAATTCATTATATTTAAATACCATTTTTTTTAGCCATTTCTCAATCAGCAAGCATCTACTTTGTTTTCAATTCTTTGATACTGAAAAAAAAAGGAGAGGGGAAACTTCTTTAATCATTTGATCATATAAGCGTGCTTTCTTTTTAACATTGTATTTGTTACATGTAGATGTACAACCTCATGCATTTCAAGCATTTAAAAATGTTATTCTGAGGAGTCCCCAGACTTCATTAATCTGCCAAAGGAATGGGTGATTAGGGAATCACTGTACGCTTTTTTCCATATTCTCTCAGAGTTATTGTTGTCTTTATTTTGTAGACATTTGGTATTTATTTATCTGGCTTTGGTCATTTTTTTTTTCCCAGTAGAATATAAGCTCCTTGAGAAGAGGGGCTTTTGTTTTTACTTTTCTAGTCCCCAGGGTCTAATCCAATTCTTCTTACAATGTAGGTGCTTAATAAATGTTTGTTGAATTCAGTTAAACTCCACAAATAGCAAACCCCACACTTTCATGTTAAAGAACAAACTAAACTTAGCAGTTCTGAAAGGATATCATTGGCTCAGCCTCTCCTATGGGGTACCTTACTAGAGTTTCACTTTTCAAAGTTATGAAATCATTCCTTTCTCTGCTCAGACCATTTTTAGGGACAAACCTAAACAAATCAATTTTTATTTTAGTGGGGACTGATTTTAGCTCCCTTCCCAGATTAATATCTCCCTTATGTGTACAAGAAGTGGGCACTAGGAAGTGAAAATGGGAGGAAACAAAAAAGGCCTGCTAAGAATATGCCCTGAGATCACAAAAATGCTCAGCAGAACAACCAAGTCACAAACTTGAAGAATGATTCAGGATGGACTTTTGACAAGAGTCTAATTTTGGAACTGCCATGGACTGTGAGCCTTTCAATCTGATACAACTCGAACAAAAGGTTAATGATAAAGTCACATTTAAGGAAAAGTTAAAATTATTACTCAGTCTAACAGAATTAAGGAACACACTTTATGGAGAAGGTATTTGATGGTCATATTGAAGTGCCTTAAAACTTGATAGATTAGGCAGTGCTTCGTCTGACCGTGTTTTGAAATGTGATTTTACTACTCGTGATGGTAACTGGCCAAGAGTTGTTCGGCTGGGGATTTTACACTAATACTTGGAGCTGATTCGATGCATTAAATTTCCTGTCAGAGATTTTATGCGATCTATAGTGACTTTGTTTAACTTGTGTCTGAGGTGACCCCTTTGACCCAACAAACTCCAAGTGATAACTTGCTTCATAGATGAAGAGTGCTATTCATTTTCAATGTATTCCAGCAAAGAAGGAAACACTTAACTATTTCTTGACCTTAAAAATGATTTAGAAATGGAATCATCATCTTTTTAAAGAGTATAGCAAAATTTGGTACTCAAGTCCACATTTCTGGTTACAGATGTCGGAAGGATCCCGCCCTCACCCCCACCCCCAAGAGCTTATCATAAGATTATTAATTTAGAACCGGAAGAGTCTCTCAGGGAGGCCATCTAATCCAATTCTCTCATTTTACAGATGAAGAAACTGAAACTTATAAAGGTTAAGTGCCTTTCTCAGGGTTATACGGTTAGAATCAAAGCAAAAATCTGAAGCCGGATCAACATTCTCTCTCCTGGACTGCTGTGCCAGAATGCCGCTGGACAGATTCATGCTAGGTATATAAATGCGTGACAATGTATATACAAAGGTAGAGAGCATAATTATAGATGGTTTCAGAAAACAATTCAGCCAAGCCATTAATTAATTAGTTGATTAATTAATTTCTCCCATTAATTAATCCTGATGCCTCAAAGTTTACATCGTAGCCTGGGAAATGGTAAACAATTATAACAAAATATGCTACTAAATCTTGTCCTTGACACCTTTGGTCAATGAATAGTTGCATCTTGAGATTTAAAAAAAATCCTTTCAGTTCTTACTTGGTCTCCCTCTTATATCAGGTTCACTATCAAAAGGGTTAACAGTGTTTTGCTGTGGAACTTTTATTATTTGCTCTCAGAAAAGGAAAATTGATACTTAGGGGATCTCCTGGCTCAGGAACATCATTACAATCAGACTTTCCTGATTACTTGACATGTCAGGAACAAGTGCGGTGTTCAGGATCGCTTTGACTATGCCATCCCTAGGTCCAATAGCACTTCTTTCCCCCAGATGCTTTTGTATCCACCACCTCACCCCCACCCCTATGTTGATAGATCTTCTTTCTTCCCCATTCCTAGCAATGATTGTTTAAACTTCCAAAGTCCCTGACTAATGGACACCCACAGAAAAGAGAATTGGCTAAAGTCCATCGATGAAACCAGGAGTATGCAAGGAATAGCTAAAGACCATGAAAATTATCTATTTTCTGTTTCCACAGGGATACGTGTGCCCATCTTATAGGCACTGAAACACAATGAAAAAAGGGATTACTACCCCTGGCTTTATCACAAACAAGAAGTACTGTGATTTATGGATACCCATTCAGTTCCTCTACCAGGGGTCCTTAACCTGGGACCAGTGAACTTATTTTTTTCTGGGTTTGTTTTTAATAGTTTGATTTTGATTTTGATTGTTTAGTTTGATTTAATAGTTTGTATTTTGTTATAATCATTTCCCTTTATAATTCTACATATCTTATTTTAGGTATTTAAAAATGTTACTTTGAGCTTCACAGCTGCCTAAATTTTCTTATCTACAAAACAAGGTTGAAACAAATTTCCTCAAATGTTTCCTCTAGCCTTAACATTCTCATATTCTAGATTGAGAGCTAGAAGGCACCTAAACCAAACTTCTGCTTTTGAACATTGGAAAACTGAAACAAAAACCTGAAGCTACTCCTCCAAAATCACTCATAGTGTGTATATTGGAGAAGAAAGAGCTCTAACTCCCAAACTGGCAGCCCTTTTCCCTGTTTCAAATTGCTTCTTAGCAAAGGGGGCTATGCAATGCAAGCTTGTCATCCTGCCCCAGGATGCTCACAAAAGCTCAGATCACAAGGGCTGACTTGCTCTTTAATGGTTCTCAGGATACATCTGCATTGGGGAATAGGAGATGGAGGAGTGGAAGAGACTGACTCTAAAATGTTCAAATACATACACACACACACACACACATACACACACATACACACACACACACACACACACACATATCTATATATATACAGACAGACTCCAAAATGGCAAATAGATGTTATAGATAGATAGAGATATAGACATAGATGTAGACATAGATATAGATATAGATGTAGGTGTAGATATAGAGATAGAGATATATACAAGATCCATTTTCAAAGTCCCCTTTAAAATAATACATGATTTGGGGCCACAGAGGGCATCTATAACTGACATTTTCCTTTCAGTTCTGGATCTCTGCTACATTTCTCTGAATGTTCAATACGTTAACGTCTGAGACCTTTCTTTAGATCGGAGGTTCGTTCTTCACGTCATTTTGTTTTATTTTTAATGTTCATTTGGAGGTTGCAATTGTTTAACACAATTTACCCAGTTAAACGCCCTAGGTTGTTTGTGCCCTGGAATCAGACTAGGGAGCTAACCAGCAGCAGGGCACTTTTCCTTCTTGCATGGGAAATGGAGGGGGCGCAGGATGGAAGCGGGAGGAGTCCAGCCAAAAGAAGCAGAATATTTTTTTTTTCTCAGCATCTTGTCAGGGTAGAGAATGGAGCCTCTAAGATTTACAACCTTCTTGTTACAAGGTATCAGCTTCAACACTCTCAGTGAAGTCTTCAATAACAGCGATGACATCTTGCTGTGGGGTTTTGTCATTAAAAGTCCAAAGCTGGTCATTAACAAACCTTCCCTGCAATCATAGACCGCTGTGCTAGCTCAGGCATGGCACTGGACTGGGAAGCTGGGCTGGCACACAAAGTTGCTAAAATCAGGCTTTTTTGCTAGTGTGGAAAATATTCTTGGGGAAAGGAAAATGGCCTTGCCAGCTCTTTATTTTCATTTCTTATAGATATGATTCACCTACTGACATTTCTTGGGATCGAACCATGATAACGATTGATGATGAAGATGATGATGATGATGATGATGATGATGATGATGATATAAAGACAGGATCTGAATTTGTGATTTTCATTGGCATAGGTGCTCCCAGATAAGGAAACTCCATTTACCAATGCAGATCACTACTTTCCAAGCGACTCTGTCTTTGGGAATTACCTCAAGTTTAAATGACTTGTCCAGTGTCACACAGCCCTCATGTAAAAGAATCAAGACTTAAAATCAGGTTTTCATGATTTTAGGACAGTTACCTAAATACTGCACCAGGCTACTCTGATGATAATAAGTGGTCATTGCATAGTGTTCGAAGGTTTGCAAAGTATCTTGAATACACTGTCTCTTTTGTCCCTCATACCTTCCAGTGGGATGAGTATTACAAGCATCCCTCTTTTTTTTTCCATGAAAAAAGAAGGCTCCAATAAATGAAGAGATTTGCCTAGAGTCATGTGGCTAATAAGTTTCAGGTAAGATTTGAGTCAATGTCTTCGGAACTCCAAGTCTAGCATCCTGACCTTCTATACCAGGTGGCCATTACACACTTACAATTCAATTTAATTCAGTGGACATGGATTGTACACTTACTAAGTATGAAACCCTGTGCGAAGGGTTGAGGGAAATGCACATAAATAAAACAATAGCCCTGCCAGGTCAGTCTCTGTTATTATCCTCATTTTTCAACCCAGAAAGGTGATTTCGTATAGCGATCATATTCCAGCATCAAGATTTCAAAGTACAGTAGATAAAGTACCAGCCCTGAAGTCAAGAGGATCTGAGTTCAAATCTGGTGTCAGTCACTTAACAAGTCCTGGCTGAGTGATCCTGGGCAAGTCACAACTCCAATCACCTCAAAAAAAAATTTTTAAGCATCTAGATCCTATTTCTGCTTTGTGCTAAAGGATTTCTGGGAGGAAACCTTCATAAAAATTAGAGGTAATTTTACTGATCAGATGTCCCCCTACCCCAATCTATATCCAAGTAACTGTCGAACTTATGAGCCCATTTAGCCTAAGGATGCTGTCTTCCTATAGTCACTTTCAGACCTAATTATTTCTACTAAGTGCTAACTAATTTCAAATCCTCTTTATGCTACAACATCATCCCATGTTATCTTAATGTATTAAGGTATCCCCTTCCATTTTTGATATATTTGTCCAAATGTGTGAGTCAGTTTCTGCAAAGACTGGACTAAACTATTGGAGGGGGCAGAAGAAAGCAGCATAGGAAAGGGAAATTCCAAAATCATTTTTCTGACGTTTCTCCTTCTCCTTCTATCTCCCCCCGTAATCCCTTTGATACAGCAAGGACACAATTTGAAATAACAGCAAGGACATCTACCCTCATTCTCTAAATATGATATTCAAGTTCATACAGAGATATCTCTGGAAGAGCCACTTGGTTCTCCCCAATCTTTTTAATCTCCTCTTGGGTCCAGATCATCTTCCAAGAAATTTCCATCCCCAGAAAAAGAGTCACTACTTTCTAATGACAAAAAAAAAATCCTGGCCCAGTCTCAACAACCCCTTCACCTTATAATGGGGCATAGATCCATATAAATCCCCCAAGAGAATCAAGGATCAGAGTAGGGTTTAAAAAGAAGATAAGAGTATTAGGATCTTTTTTAAAGGAACTTAAAGACTTAGCAATGCCAGCTATTGTCAAAAACAGGCCAGATACTCACATGACAAAGCTATCCCGGGTACCCACTTGCCAGATTATTGCTTCTCCTGCCAACATTTTGACTTTTTATCCACTCTGGCAACCCTCTCAACAATAATAATGGAGTGGGACATTGCTACTCCCTCCTCAACAGAACTCCCACTGGAAATAGCCAGAGAGCCAACATTATGACATCTATGGTGAGCTTCCTGGGGAAGCCATACATTTAATGAGACCTGCATTGTTCCAAAGACATTTCCCCCCATATGAGGGTAAAACAAAATGCAACATCACGCTCGCTCTAACTCGGGGAAAGCAGTTTGGAAAAAGGACAAGGTTGCATTTGTAAAGAAGAAACAGGTGCCGAGGACAATTACTTGAAGGTGATCTATCCATCCTCCAACTTGGGAATTTTTTGTGTCTAGACATTCAGAGACTATTCCAATATACTTATGTAACAGAGAGCGTAACCTGATCTTAAACTGATTTCTTTGTCTTTTCTATAAAAAAAAGAAAGAAAATGGATTTTTTTATTCCTTCTCTGCCCCTTTCCCCCAAAAGAAATGGAGACATCAGCTTACTTTTTTACTGCTCTGCTAAGTGCCGTGGAATTTTCTCTAATGAGAGAGACAAGACCTCCAGGAGAACGTCATTGATTCAACTCTAGTGCCATTATGAGCCCATCTTTCTATGTGATGATGGGGGGAACAATTTGTTCACGGAAATCACAGAACCATCATCCATCTGACTCCCTGGGTTTTGGCTAGGCTCTCACCTACAGCGCTCCTGCTAATGTCTTATTTGGCTGGTTATTATTTTTAACCGTTCACCTGGTGCTTTTTACTTATGGAATTCGTGCCAATCATTATCATCAGCCGTGCCTTAAGGGAGCTTTGGGAAGGAAGCAAGTCTGTGCAGCCCCCGTTTTCCAGATGAGAAACTCAGGACCAGGACATGTGCATTTTAGACAAGGTCGCAGAGCAAGATGGTCCCTCACATTCAGGTAGTCGACTGCTCACCTGAGTCCGAGGTTAGGCCAAAGCAGTTAAGAAAGACCCTAGGAACCACAAGACAAAAGTCCTCCACTAACATCCTCAGACTGCTAGGGAAATTTCCTCCAAAAATATAGAAAATAGCCAGTTTATGACTTAAAAAGCTAAATCCTAGGGAGTCATCTGGGATACAGAGAACGACTTGTATAAAGTAACACAGAACTATCAGAGATAGATTTGAATCCTATTCGTCCTAAGTCTAAGTTTAGGATTCTATCTACTAGAATCCACATCCTTTTAGAGAAATGAATGGTTTTTTAATGGCATCCATTCCCTGCTCCCCGTACCTCTCTAGCCTTTCCTCGTCTCCACATCACCTATAACATCACTCACTTTTAATGTTAACCTTCAGAATTACTATCTCGTGCTAAAATATGACCGACTTGTGCTTCAACAAACCCCTTTATTTGCAGAGAAAACTTGAAAGGCTTTATATTACTGATTAAATAACTTTATATAGTGATAAAATATCTGTTCCTCATGAACATCAAAAGTGGCAGAAGACTAGAGGTAAAGGAATCCAATTAGCCCAGCCCCGGCAGTGTTAATTAGTAAGTATGTATTGAGCACCTACTATATACCAGACACTATACTAAATGCTAGAAAATAAATATTCTTGGCAATTTATTTCATTCCTTCCACAAACTGAAATTCGTGATGATCAGAGTCTACTCTACTGAGTGCTCACAAAAACCTGAAGGATAACTAGAAAGGGATAAATGAAAGAGAGCAATGGGGAAAGTCTCACTTTTTTACCTCTGGTTACCAATGAAGAGAATTCAGGAGAATTTAATCATCAGAAGACATTAATATTTTAAAACACAATACCTAGTTCTGACACAGCGAGAAGTGTTCCTCCCTGAGTTAATCGGCCATCCCTTTAAATAAAAATATTCGTTGGCGATCGTGTCACTCTGAAGCTTACCGCTCCGATATTTAATTAAAAAGACCTTTTCATTGTCTATCTGTCAGGCTGTGTCTTGGCATGTGGATTATTAAAATATGCAAACAAATATGAGAGTTGGTAAATGATAATCTCTGGGGAATAAAATGTCGTGCTCTTCTCTCCTTTGGGATCAGCCTCATAAAACCAGTCCAACAGGTGTTCGTTTTCTCTTTGATTCTATTCTGGGAGATTGACGATAGACTCAAATGACTCACCTTCCTACTTCCTAAATACTTCTTTCTAATCACATTGCTTTATCCTGATTTACATGAATTTCAGCTTCAAAAATCATTGGTCTTTGCTGAATGCAAATAGGCACATAGGAAAATTATATTAAGTTTGCACAATTGATCTTTCATCATTTCAAATGGTACCTTTGTACAGTTCCTGTATTGTCTGTCTGAAATACTCCCAGCGTTGAGTGTCATCAAGTGGAGCAGGGTCACCCTGGGGAAATCCATTCTCGGTGATGTAAATTACAGGGTTATTATACGTATCCTAGAACAAGAGAGCAGAAGTTTTATTCTGAACAGATGTAAAAAAAGCTCATAAAATCAGGTGCATTACCCTCTATCTTCTCTTATCTACAACCCCCAAACTAGTTTTCATCAAATCGCACTGACCCTATTAACTTAATTTTCCACGAGCTGACCTTTTATGACTAACAATGGAAAAGCAAAATTGTGCAAATATCCATGAAGACAGTGAAATGACTCTTACTTTAATGAGAAGACTGAAATATCTTCCCTGCATCAGCATCTGCTTATTGTAACTACTCCTTAACCCCTCGGTGCTGCCGGCAGCTGCAGCCCCTGTAACCCCGCAGCAGGGGGGCCTGATGACTGACAAGTTGAAATGTGCATGTTGGCTATGTTATGTGCCATGCGGTATCAAGGAAAGTGTCTGCTTCTTGCTATCCTTATAATGGCTTTCAAAGCTCACGGTCACAGCATCTATGAAGTCATTTCCCCAAACTCTCTGGATTATGACAACTTTCATTTGGCCCACAACATTTGCCCAGGTTGACTCGGTTCTCGAAGCTTTTCCTACACATCTGCTATGTGTTAGGCACCTGGGATGCCCAAAATAAATCCATTCCTGCCCTCAAGGAGCTTATGGAGTCTACAACTCTCAGTATTTCCTTAGAAAATGATGGTAGGAATATGTGTATATGTCCAAAGAAACTTTTTGTTTATCTCCCCTACCCTTCAACTACCAAAAAAGCTCCCCCAGAGGAAGAAAAGACTGTACAAGAGCTTCCTTCCAGCCCTATAACCTGGTTTTCTATGTTCATGTTAAATCCATTTGATTCAGTGCCTTTACCATAGTAGATTTTAATGACTTTTTGCTGGATTGAATTGGCAAAGAATGGATCAGATTCTCTCTCTCTCTCTCTCTCTCTCTCTCTCTCTCTCTCTCTCTCTCTCTCTCTCTCTCTCTCTCTCTCTCTCTCTCTCCCTTGTGATCATCCCCAACTCACTCTCCATTAGATCCAAACTTTTGATCTTTGGTTTCGAGATCTTAGTCCCAAATGGCCTCCATTTAACTTTTATTGCCCAACAGTAGACAGAAAACCTATTCTTCTCTACCCAACACCTCCATTGCATAAGTGTGTATGAGTATGTACATGGATGCAAATAAATTTGAATGCACACATATTTACCTTAATGTATTTCAAGAGTTCCCGAAGGCCCCATGGCACCACGTAGATCCAAGAGCCAGGAAAGGAAACCTGCCAGGACGGATCGGGGAATACTTCAACCTCTATATCATTGAGAAGACTCGGTTCTCCCCCTGAATTCTCCCGGTGCTTTGCTAAGCTAGCCGTGTAATATTGTACAGCAAAAAAATCAGCAGTCCCTTTGATCATTTTCTTTTCTTCATCTGTGAACTCAGGGAGTCTTGACGATGGATAACCTTGCTTTTTACTCATGGCGGCAACCCGGGACTTCAGTTCAGCGGGATAATCACCATCGATAAATATAGGTTTTGCAAATGAATCTAGGGCCAAGACCATGGCCCTTTTTGCAGCTTCCTGGTCAGCTACAGATGTGGGATTGGCTGGTGCAACCCAGGGGGAGAACAATGCTACGGACACCTGACCATTCTGCTTTTTTCTGAACAAAGAATCGTAACTGTGCCAGGCTTTGGCGTGAGCTTTGATCATATTATGAACTGCCTGATAAGCTCCGATTCCAGGGTTAGGGACACCTGGAGGAAACATGCCTTTTTCATAAGCAAACAGAGCAAGGATATTGGGCTCATTTATAGTGATCCACAGTTTGACCCGATCTCCGAAAGTGCCAAAACAAAATCGGGCATAGGCGTCAAAAACTTCAATGATCGCCCCAGTTTTCCAGCCCCCTTGATCTTCTAAAGGTTGGGGGAAATCAAAGTGATACAAAGTTACCACGGGTGTGATGCCATTTGCTAAAAGGTCATTTATCATCTTGTTGTAGTAATCAATTCCTAAAAGAAAAAAAAAAGATAGAGAAAAAAAAAAAACATGATTGTTTTTGAAAGACTAGAAATGAATAGGGAAAACATAATTTAAAACATGGCCGAGTTAAATTCTAAGATAATTGCAATTCAAAACAAGGTATTCTCTGGGGGATAGAATCAAGGTAGTTCTATACCTGCTCTGGACATTATTATCCTGAGTATTTTATAGCTTCCTAACATTTGTAGAAACCAGCCAAAAGCTACAAACTGAAAGTAGGGGGTAGAATAAGTCAAAGAGAAAGGGATATTTGGGGGATTTGTTACAGTCATTTTCAGTCATGTTCCACTCTTCATGACACCATTTGAGGTATTCTTGGCAAAGAAAATTGTCCTTCTCGGAGCCCATTTTACAAATGAAGAAACTGAGGCATGCGGTGTCAAGTGATTTGCCCAGGGTCACATAGCTAGTGTAAAGTGTCTGAGTCTGCATTTGAACTCGTGTTGACTCAGGGTTTGTACTCTAATTACTGTGCCACCTGTTTGCCCCTTATTTGGGGAGTAGCCATTAGATTGGGACCTATTTCACATTAAGCCCTAAATCTGAGGCACGGGACTATGAGTTACTCTTAAACCTGAACTTTTGGCATGGTGTATCTCCCACCCACCAACAGAATAGAAGTTTTGGAGGGCAGGGACTTTCATTTTTTTTTTAACCTAACAAATGTCTGTAGAATTGATTTGAACTAGTCTGGAGCTTTTTTATCCGCTCACTACTTGTGAGAAGATATGAAGATATAAGCAGGGGTCCTCAAACTTTTTAAATAGGGGCCCACTTCATTGTCCCTCAGACTGTTGGAGGGCCAGACTATAGTAAAAACAAAAACTTTGTTTTGTGAGTCTTTAAATAAAGAAACTTCTAGCCCTGGGTGAGGGGGATAATCGTCCTCAGCTGCTGCATCTGGCCCGTGGGCTGTAGCTTGAGGATCCCGGAAGGATAGAGAGGTACCAATGTATGGACAAAAAAGCCTTGGATTTAGAAGTCAAAAACAGGAACTTGAGTTCCCATTCTGTTACTTTATTGTCTTGTGAAATTAATGCCATTTTGCAAATCATTTCATGTGTCTGAGTCCGAATCTCCCTCTCTATAAAATGGAAATGAACAAGATGGTCCCCAAAACCCAGTTCGGCTCGAAAAAGATACATTAAAAGGTTGAGGGGAACCTCAACCCATCTAACCCTCCTAACCTTTCTTCACATACTACTTCCCTCCCCATCTTTTCCTGCTCACTTCAGATGCTATTTCCCCTAAAATCCCCTGCTCAATAATGCTATTCTTCCCCTCAGAGCTTATATAGGACTTTGCTTGCTCCTGTCTAATATAATATATGTTAACATATACTAATGAGCTGTGTGCATCTTCTAGCCACCTATTAGGCTTTAAGCTACATGAGGGCAGGATTGGCAATCTCTGCTTTAAATAGCTCCCTCTGCCCACTTACCACCACCAAGTCTCCGCTGAAGAGAGACTGGAATATACTTAACAATGCGTTGACTGTAAATTCTAGCCTGGTCCTTATCCTTTGATGAATTGCAGGTAAATAAAATATTCAATGGAAGTCAAATTCTTACTTCGAAGTTGTTGCAAGCAACAAGATATCTGGTAGTCAATAATTTACTTCACAGTGTTGAGCATTTTACTTCTGGAGAGTAAAGCTTCCTCATCCCGGATCAGAAGAGGAATTGCTGTATGGGTCCCCGACAGGAGGGAGTTGGGGCTTATGAATTATTCTGTAACTTTTTAAATTCAGTACTGTAGAAATTCTTTCATATGACTGCAGGCTGAGAGAGAAGCCTTCTGAATTTCTTTTCAAGGATGCTATAGGTAATATTGATAAATATGTAGATGACTCTTGGGCCTTCTATTTCTGGGAAATCGAAAATGCCAAAAGGCTCTTTCTTTATATCTTGGGGCTAGTATAGTTCGGTTACCAATATATTTTTTTGAATAAATGCATTTTATAAAACAAACACTCTTTTTGTTCATGTGTCTAGAATGGTTAAAAAAAAAGACTCCATCAATGGAGGATATGGTCCTTGACCCCACTTCAGACAATTCAATATTCAATCACTTAGGACAGAGAATGGTCCATTATTCTTTTCTTAAAGATTTCCCAGGATAGAGATTCTCTAATCTCCTTCTGTAGCCCATTGGTCAATAAAATCTCTCTGGCTTTAATTCAGGCCCATATCTCCTTTTATCCTCTTTGAGCATGAAGAATAACCAAAATGCAATTTTCTCTAGGGGGTTGGGAGGAGGGAAAGGTCAGGAGATGGTAGCCATAGGCGTCGCCTTGGATGTCATGGAGACAGGTAGACCCAGATTCAAGTTTTTCTTTAACAAATGCTAGCCATGACTACAGACAAATCAATGAATCTCTTGAGATCCAGGCAATTCTCTAAACTAAAAAGCATGAAAGAATTACTGATTTATCTGTGAAGGGAATTTCAACACTGGGACTTGCTTACCCTGAAAATAAAACCATAGATCTGGACCTCTAACCCACCTCCCCCCAAAGAATCCTTATTATACATGGAGCCATTAATGATCATTAAGCTTCGAAAACCAACTGGTGGGACAGTACTAGAATACTGGGTTTCAAATCCCAAACACCTGAGTTCAAATCTGACCTGAGGCAGTAGCTTAATTAATCTCCCATTAATTTCTATTTCCCTCAGTTTTTTTCAATTATAAAATAAAATTGTAACAAGTATTTAGCATCATATCTGGCACATACAAGGTGATGTATAAGCTTATTCCCTTTCCTTTTATTTTCTAGTCTATTGAGCCTTTGTTCAAAGGACCCATATCCTATTACTTTAATCATCTTTATCACCAAAAGCCAGGATAACAGACGTTGATTGGCCACCTCTCAGTTCTGCTTGTAGCAGGGATTCCCAAATTGAGTGGGAAGCTAGAGTAGATGATCTCTAAGGTCCTTTCCAGCTTTAAGGTTCTACCAGTTTAATATTTAGGAACTCCTTTTTTTTCCATTTTAATACATGATTCCATTTTTTAGGGAATTACTGGAAACTTTAACAGATTAGACTTAAACAAAAGATATTTTAATAGGGTCCATGTTAAAATAGATTTTTAAATCTCAGGATACACAGAAACAAGTGAGACCAGTAAGAAAAAACAAAGTCCAGCTCTTCTTCTAAGCTTAGAAAACTAGACATTTGCAAGAGAAGTGGGAACAATTCGACTTTTTGAAATTTCCTTCAAGTCTTGAAAGATAGAATTTTATAGATTTCCAAACTGGTAGTCGATCATCTCTGGGGGATCCTTGGAAAGACAGATGCTGGTATGTTTTCTGATTCTTCCCATGTCCTTTGAAAAAAAAATTTAGAAAAAAAGATGATGGCCTTTTCTGAGCTGTACCATTCCAATTCCTTCAACAGATCACTGCCCCAGAGAAGTGAGCTCCTGTGTACTGAAAAGAAGCTGCTCTGAAGCTAGGCCCAAAATGGTCTGATTCAATACACAGGTTTTAATACTAATGAGGCAGCCTTTAAAGAAATGGGGCCAAACTCCAAAAAGTTAAGGCCTTAAAGCGCACTGTTGTCCTTTTGAATGTTTCAACTAAAATATAATCTCTGTCTCTACTGTACTTCCAGGGGGCTATCTACCTAGCTCTCTCTATAACTCATAGATGTCCTTCCTTCCTATTAAACAGTAAGCCTCTTGAGAACAGATACTGTATTTTATTTCATTTTTGTATTCCCAGCACTTTCCACATAGTAGGTGGCAATGGAAAACATGTTTAAATTGAATTTGTTGTTGAAATATCACCAGTAAAACTATCGCTTGGTTGTGATTACTCATTTATACTAGGAACAAGCCACATTTCGCTCACTCATTCATTCAACAATTTAAGATGCCCTAACTGAAGACTCATCTTCCTAAGTTCAAATCTCACTCAAAATTAGCTGTGGAACTCTGGGCAAGCCATTTAATCCTATGTGCCTCAGTTTCCTCATCTGTAAAATGAGCTAAAACCATTCCAGTATCTTTACCAAGAAAACCCTAAATAGGGTCATAAAGAGCTGGACACAATTAAAAAGACTGGGTAACAACAAACTGCAAGGGAATACCTAATGATGGGTACAAAAGGTGATACAGAAAGAGTTGAGCCATGATCTGTGCTCTGAGAGAGCTTTTACTAATAGCAGAGAAAACAGGAGAGATATAAGGATGTCATTTGCCTCCTTGAATATATGAGATTGAAAGTTAGCAATGTGTCTTTGGATAAGTAATTTACCCTCTGTCTGCCTCAGTTTCCTCATTTGGAAAGAAAAATGATGATATTATTTACCTCACAAAGTTGTTGTGAAGATCAAATAACTTTACACATATGAAGCACTATATAAATGTGTAGATATATGTAATATATACATATTCACACATGCATAAGAGATCATTTTAATTATATTGAAAATTCTATCCACTGCTTCAGCTAGCCTATCAATTAATTCATTTCAAAACTCAACAAACATTTATTAAGAGCTGTGTTCAGGTCACGTACTGGAGAACAGGTGGGTAAGCTAAAAAGTATGGCTTAGTTCCTGCCCTCATGGACTCTACAATCTAAAATGGGGCAAAAGTGGAGGAGGGAGAGAAGAATGGGACAGGATATATAGGAGCATGTTAAATCGATGTAAAAGTGAATACAGAGAGTTCTGTGATGTCCAAGAGGAGAATGTCAATTACTAACTGGCAGAACTCCAAAGACAACATGGGGCAATGAAAGAATACTGGCTCTAGAGCCAAGGACCACACATATTTGATCCTGCCCCTTGATAGGTATATGAATCCTGGAGCAGTCATCTCATCTCCTGGGCTTCAGTTTCTCCCTCTGGGAAATGGGAATGGAGGTGGAAAGATGGATTAAATAATCTCTCCAACCCTTTTATTTCTGGATGGAGGATCTTTTCACAAACTGGAAAAAGATTTTTTCTCAAAAATTTATAAAAATTTAAGTTTTAAAAGAGAGGTGGGAACTTGAGGTGGAGTGGAGTCAGGCAAAGCAGTTGGGGCTAACCAACAATAAGTCATTGGGTTAGGCTTTTTTTTTTTTTAATTTCTCAAGGTGGCCATCTGTAACAATGAGACAAATCTGGACTATTAGGTTAAGACTTTGCTTAATTTTAATTCAGTGATTGAAACTTCCTCATCTCTTTTATCATTTGGGATCCTGTCTGTTCTCTCTAAGAGTTAGCGTGGGATTTGAGAGAGATCAGACTATTTTAATTTCAGAAAGCTGGGGCTATAACCACCTTGTATAAAAATAAACGTCCAACTTCAAAATCTCTCAATGATGTCAACAATCATCATTAGCATAGCATCGAGATGCCGAGGTCTGAGGTGAGATGATTTACTCCACAAGAAGAAGTTATTTAAACAAGAGCTTCTACAGATGGACAGAGTGAAATGTGAAGTAATAGCAGTGGATGGGTCCCATAAATAACCCAGGACTCTTAACAGATAAACCACTTTATTGCTATAAATCAAGCAATTACTCCCCAACTTTAATTCCCACTTAAATTTATACCGGCTTAAGTTATGCATGCCTTTTTGTAGCTCCACACCATTCTAAGCAGCTCAAAACCATTTCATATGTCATCCCTTTGAAATGCACCAAAGGCTAATAACCAAATAGCACCTTAAGTAAACAAAATCCTTATTCCAACCTCTAAGAACGAAATATTCAAGGAGCCTAGAATATTAACTAGGCAACTAATGCAAGCCCATTAAAAAAAAATTTTCCCATAATCAGCTCCCCCCCCTCCCACCCCAAACTTGCAGTTTCTGAGCTGCACTGCAGAAGAGCACACTGGATTAATTATGCCAGACTGCAGCAATAACCTTGAATTAAAGCTGCAACCTTCTATTTTTAAGAAACAATTGCCTTTCTGGTTGATGAAACCTGTCGTCCCATCAGGTAACAGACGTGACCAGGAAAGAGAAAAGCGATAATGAGTCAATCCAAGCTGTTTGATACATTTCAGATCTTCCTCCCACAGAGTATAGCTGCCACAAGCTACATCAGCAGTCTGGTTCCTGAAAACTCGATCTCCTCCCTGATGGGTGAATGTGTCCCAGACATTAGGGCCTTTTCCATCTGCATCCCAGCCTCCTGATTAAAAAAGGAAACAGAATTTGGTTACACTTGGGACATCGAGAAGCATGCCCTGAATGTAAATATTTATCCTCAAAGACCACACTAGGTTTCTGGGGATATTAGTACCTTGTTTTATACTTATACGTGTGTGGTAAATATAAAGTAGGGGTATGGTTTAAATATAAAGAGAAGAAAGGGAAGAATCATAAGGAAAATAGGAGTTTCCATTGGCTTGGAGCTGGGAAAGACCAGGATTCAATTGTGAACTTGGTGCTCATGGGCAAATCAGCAGCACCTAATCAAATGAAGATCAAATGAAAACCTCATAGTGTCATATAATGTTGTCATTATTCATTCACACACTTTTTATGAAAATGATTCTGATGGTAAATAATGAGTTATCATTATTGCTCTTTGCCCTTTGCCCACCGTGCTTCCAGTGATCCATTATTTGACCATACAACATACAGAGGTCCTACCAGAGGATGGTAGAAAAGTCAGTCAGTGAAAATGAGTTCTAATTTTGACCCATTTAATAACTATGGGTTCTTTTTTAAAACTCCACTTTCTCTCTTAAGTCTCTTACTTTCTCCACTTCTCATCACAAGTGATTTGGCCAGATCCTAATAATTCACATTTTACATTATTGCTATCTTTGTTACTTTGGGAAAACAGTTTAACTTCCCTAAACCTCAGTTTCTTCATCTGTAAAGTATGGGTATTTACCTCATGAATTTCGATGTCCCTCCCATATCTCAATCTATGATTCTTATAATAACTGTAAGACAGTTATTATTATCCCCATTGTACAGATGAGGAAACACTTGCAATTAGTAAGCGCTAAGGCAGGACTCAAAATATGCCATTCTATCCATTGCACACACTTTCTGTCAAGATCAGGAATAATCTCTAAAATTGTTTTCAAATCTAAACATGTTCTATAACTCCCAAAAATAACTTGAAAAGATTCCTGACATGAAATCTCTTTGGAGCCTCAGTTCTTCACCAAAACTGCTAGAAAGAAGACGCTTCTCCCTAGAAATACAAAGGATGTCCAACAAAGGCCCTCATCGTCTTTCTATGGTTAGTGAAGCTCCTAGAGCATTCTGGTGGTCCCCCTCTGCTGATGGACTCTTTTTTCCACATTGTATCTACATTAGGTAATGATATTGCTACTATAATTCCCTACATGTGCCAGTAAAGACCCAGTCTGGTCCCAGTAGATCAGATTTAGAGTAATGAATCTAGATATGATTTTCTATTTTCTCCCAAATTTTGAAGCATTCAAGACCCTTTCTGCTCGAGATACTCCCTTTCTGCTCGAGATACTCTTGATTGACTAAAAGTAGAATAACCAAAAATGGAGGAATTAAAGTCACTGAAGATGTCATCTCATTTTTGGACTTAGGGAAAAATCGTTTTGATATTCCCACTTTTTTTTTTTTAGCAACTCATTTCTTCTGGTTTCAGTTCTCAAACCTATTAAATATAGGCGACTTTATAATAATATTAAAACTAATATTATTATAAAAGATTTTGAAAATTATCACTCACAGGATGCACACATCTTTATCCCCATCTCTAGGCAGTATGTACAAACCATTGTTTATTTGAAAAAAAAATCTGATAAGATTATGGAATTAATAAATATTTATTGAAAATCTGATATTTTAACTGCTTTGCTAGTAGTTTTACAGATTACTAGTGATTACAAAAATCCTCAAGATATCCCAAACTAGAAAATTCCCCTCTAATTACTTGACGCCACAGGAATTTTTCAGGCTGCTGAACGGAGCAGAACAATCCATATATTTGGCAAGCATTAGCGCAATTACTAACTCTTCTTCTTAAAATAATTTCTAACATTAATCATGGATTCTTGAGTACGCTTTAAATTGCATCAATACTTCTAAAGATCCATGATTTTTCATCACTATACATATCAACAGCACTGTGCCTGATACTTAGTAAGCACTTAATAAATGCTTATTGACTGACTGGCTCACTCTACAAACAAAAATTATAACCACGCCACATATCACTAACTAGTTTTATGAGCTTATATGGCAAAAAAATAAAATAAAATAATTTAAAATCACCTTATTAATAACCTATAAATGGAGAGAGAGAAAGAGAGAGAGAGAGGAGAGAGAGAGAGAGAGAGAGAAGGAGAGAGAGAGAAAGAGAAGAGAGAGAAAGAGAGGAGAGAGAGAGAAAGAGAAAGAGAGAGAGAGACAGAGAGAGAGAGAGAGAGAGAGAGAGAGAGAGAGAGAGAGAGAGAGAGTTTTCTTGGCTATTCCAAGAACAAAACACTCCATCTCTCAGCTTTGGGTATTTCCTCCCAACTGTTCCTCATGCCCAGAATGATCTCCTTGCTCATCTTTTCTTAACTTTCTTCAAATTCCATCTAATATTCCACTTTCTCCAGGAAAATTTTACCAAATCTTTCAAGTAAAGATTAAGTAACAGATTATTCCCTGTTATCTTCTTTATAATTGTCTCCCCCGATGGCTCCTGAACAACTTGAGGTCAGAGATCATTTGCCTGCCTTTATATCCTCACTGCTTAACAAAGTTCTTAGTGCTTAGTAGGTACTTTAAAAATGTTTATTAATTGGCTGCCATCTCAATGCCTGGCTGAGCAAGTTGGACTAGGACTTTAATGGAGGATGCAAGGAAATAATAGTGCAACATTTTTTCAAATTATTTCTTGAATTAGTTTCAAAGACTGAGCAGAACACGCCAAATCTACTTATCAACTAAATCCCAATGTTTTATTAGAAGTACTCACATTTTCTACATAATTTCTAAAGGAGAATCATTTTATCATGCTTTATAGCTGAATAAGACACATTAAAATCACAGGCTTCCAAAGCTGAAAGGGAGCTCAGAAGTTATCTGGGACATGTACCCAAACAGAAACATTCTCTATAATATCCCTAAAAAGTGAGCATCTAATCTATGCTGGAAGACCTCCAGTAATGTGTGTTATTATGACCAGAAGCAGCCTACTTCCTTTTTGGACAACTCTAATTTTTCAGAAGTTTATCTATAAACCATTTATCTGGCTTCATGTACCTTTAACCCATTGCTTTTAGTTCTATCTTCAGGAGCCAAATGGATCAAGAGGAATACCTGTTCCAGATAGCATCCTTTCAGATACCTTAAGACACCTTTCCTGTCCTCCTGAAGTCATCTCTTCTCTAAGTATACAGAGTTCCTTGAATGAATCCTTAATGTAGTAGTTTCCTATCTTCTCACTTCCCTGATTAGGCTCCTCTGGACTTGTCCTAGTTTGTCAACACCCCTGCCACAATGTGAATCTTAGAAAGTTACACAATACTCAAGGTGGGGTCTTGCCAGGGCAGAGAGTAGAAGGACCTCTTTCATTATACCCCAATCGACCCAAATTAAGAGCCACAGCCTCCTAAAAGAGGTAAATAAAGGAGAGAAAAGAGTTAGTTTTAGGATAAGGCCACAAGTAATCCCCACAAAAAATCATTTCTTAGGACATTTGGTCATCTGGCATTGTGGAACTCATGATAATTAGGTTCTAAAATCACTGTATGAATATAATGCCAATTTAAGCACCAATATCTGGTGCAGAGGATGAATATGATCAAATTCTAGAAAGACTTCAACAACACCCTCCAAATAAAATCAGTATCTCCTTTGATGCCTAGCAACTTCATTGCAAAGGTAGGAACAAGTAAGGACTAGATCTATTGTAAAAACAGAATCTGTGCTGGAGGCAACACAATTATGAGGGTGTTTGGAGATTGGTTCCCAAGGTATCTAAAGGAAGGAAAGACAACAAAGGCATAAGGGTGGGAGAGGAATGGAATCCTGCACTTATTCATAGTGAAGAAAGCTTCTAAGAGAATGTCAACAACTATGAATCTCTGTGCCTAATTGATAAGTATCATCAAAAGTATATTTATTCATTTTATTAGGAGAGAACAGGCAAGCTTTCTTAAAAAACAATCCAGAACTGATGCTAAGTAAAGTGAGTAGAACCAAGAGAACATTGTGTACGCAGCCAACAAGAAGATTATAGGATCATCAACTCTGACAAAGTTGGCTCTTTTCAACAATAAAATGGTTCAATTCCAATAAATTTGTGATTGAGAGAGCCATCTGTACCCAGAGAGAGCACTATGGGGATTTATTGTGGATCCCTCATAGTATTTCTACTTTTTTGCTGTTTGCTTGCTATTTTTCCTTTATCATTTTTTTTTTCTTTTTGATCTGATTTTTCTTGTGCAACATGATAAATGTGGAAATATGGATAGAAGAATTGCACATGTTTCACATGTATTGGATTACTTGCTGTCCAAGGAAGAGGATGGAGGGAAGAGAGGGAGAAAAATTTGGAACACAAGGTTTTGCAAGGGTGGAAAACTATTTTTTCATGTATTTTGAAAATAAAAAGCTCTTCTTTAAGAATTTTAAATAGCAATCCAGACAATGCCTTATCTTGACCATTACACAACTGAAGAGATATATAGAATACAAAATCTTATTATGTTTCTTGTTAGCTATTTTAAAAAAAAATGATGGGTCAGTTAGGTGATGCAGTGGATAGAGCACCAGCCCTGAAGTCAGGAGGACCTGAGTTCAAATCTGGTCTCAGACACTTAACACATCCTAGCTGTGTGACCTTGGACAAGTCACTTAACCCCAATTACCTCAGCAAAAACAAACAAAAAACATTTGATTATTTAAAAGTTCTATTTCAACAAAATGTCTCCTACCATGCATCAAAATATGTCAAGATTTCTTAAAAGATAATCTTTCTTGACTACTTAGCAATTACATATACAAGAATATATCAGGAAGATGAATAACAGACAGCCATATATGTAACCCTCTGTTGTGGAGTAGGTTTAGAGTCCAAGTCGAAGAGGGATTCTCCCTTTGGATTATGTGTTGTTTGCCCTTTATTTTCAAAGAGGATCAGTTGCATCTTGAAGTGACATCTTGTCTTGCTTGTGAATTGGATTTAAGTGAGGCAGAATTGCACCAAGTCAGCAATCTCGCTCTCTCCTCCAAAGTCCTTGAAGTCCAGTAGCAGGACAAAAGCCAGGATGACTAGTACTTGCTGGGGATTCAGAGATGGCCTTGATCTTTTTTGATGTCTGAACAAATTGGTCTCATCCACTCATTCTGCTGGGGGAAAGCTTCATATGTGAGGTCGTCATACCCCTTAGTGACTGATAGATTTGGGATCTGTCAGTAATCCTCGACCTTGTTTAGCAATCTGCCAGAGTAGTTTTACCAGGGTCCGGCTGCTGCTCATGTTACAACTTTTTGGAGCTACAAGTGACAGATGAGTCAGATGAACACCAAAGATGGATGAGCAGTCATGAAAGAAAGGGGTTTGGCAAGCTCTCACATCTAAGACGCTAGTCCTCCCGATCCCATACACCTACGGGTGATAAGATTCACCTGTTTGCCTATGGCCTCATGCCAGATACACCACATAGAGTCCTAGACGAGATCTGTTTAAATTTTTTAAAAAATTGATCTAGCCATCTACACAGGAAAAAACAAGTGGATGAAGGAAGCCTTCTGTCCAGACTCCGTCATAAAGTTAGATGGCTACTCCATAGCACTCATCCATTAGGATACTTTTCTTGGACAAGCAGTACAAACAGGTAAGGAAAGCCCCAAATTAGACAAATGGATAAATGAGATGCATTGACTTTCAGAAATTACAAAGTTGATCCCAAAAGTCTCCAAGAAAGGAAAAATAGACCAACTTTTGAATGCCAGTATTCGATCGATGTTGTATAACAATAAATCATGACATATCATAGTTTTGGAAACATTTAAAATGAGAATTACTCAAAGGTCAATAAAATAAGACATATTTGCAGTTGTAAATAAGGTACAATACACCATAAATAAAGATCTCAGAATAAGAACTAGAGAAAAGAATTTCAATAAAGAAATGAATGATCATAAAAGATGATGTGGTCATGTTGTAAGATTGAGAAACAAGAGGCAGATCGCTCTACTACTCCCCGGGTATTCCTAGAAGGACCCTAGAATTCTGGTAAATCCTCTTTGGCTTTGTATATATTTGTATGTTGATTGCAATTATTAGATTATAAGCTTCTGGAGCTTATTAGATCATGAGCTCCTTACGGACGGGAACTATCTTTTGCCTTTTTTTTTTTTTTTGTACCCTTAGCGCTTAGCACAGTGTCTGCCACATAGTAAGTACTTAATAAATGCTTATTAACTATTGATTGATCAGTTCTGTGATGTGGAATAATATGGAACAACATGGATAAAAGTCCCATTGCTACAAGTGAGTTTTGATTCAAATGATTGCAGGGAATATTTCCTTCATCAATGGGATCATAAATCCCTTTGATTGTCCGGGTTTGAATAAGCCCATCATATCATAGTGTTTATTCATATTGAACTTACAGACCACTAAACCCCCCTTTCCAATATTTCTATATTATTCTCCAGATATGCCTCCCTCCCATCTTTTATTTGTAAGTGATTTAAAAAAAAATTCAGCTGTTTATTCCTATTAAACTTATCCTTATTAAATATGACCCATAGTTCAATCTCACTAAGATTTTTTTTGCCTTCTTATCATTCACATAAATTTCCTAGAATTCCATTGGGCACAATCTCATTGCAATGGCTTCCTGGACTCTGAATCTGAGTCAGGGATTCCTAACTCAAAATGAGCAGAGTGTGGGATCCTGTGCGTAGAAGGGATGTTTTTTTCCTTTAGCCTTTGTATCCCCAAGCTTGGCAGTGGGTAGCCTGACTCTGCTGGTCCTTTCAGGAAATAAAGCAGTTTGTATTTGTCTCTTTCTACCTTCTGCAAGAAGCCTTAGGATTAGTGCTGGAGGCCAGTTGTTCCTGTTATCTAACTCAACAAGATCCCCATTTGGTGTTTTCTTGGCAAAGATACTGGAGTATTTTGCCATTTCCTTCAGCAGTTTGTTTTCTCAGAGGAGGGAATGGAAGCACACAGGGTTAAGGGACTTGCTTAGGATCCCCACCAGCCAATAAATGTCTGGGGCCAGATTTGCCCCCAAACTCCATCCATTGTGCCATCCTCCCAAGTACACTACCCTTGGAGCTGTTGCCTTCCTTCTAAGATTACCTCCAACTTCTCCTGCACGTTTCATAGGTAGTTGTTTGCCTGGCATTTTCCCCACTGGAAATGACCCCAAAAGATCACACACTGGTTAGTCACTTTTTATCTCCGGGCATTTAGGACAGTACCTGGCATAGTGTGGGCCCTAAAGAAAAAGCTTTGATTGGGGATTTGACTTTTCCCTTCCTAACTCTCTTTAGCTTAGAGACTCAAGTAGCCATCCCCACCTAGGATATTTTTGAAGTCTGATGGGAGAAGTGCAAATCCCTGTGTGGCCAAGGAACAACAGGGCAGAAATGGTGCCGACCGTACCAATGTGTCATACTGCTGGGAAAGAATGGCCTGGCCATGCAAAAATGGAGCAGAAATGCTTAGCTGTTCATGGGAGGAGTGAGGGAACGCTCACAGTTTTCCTTCTGAATGGAGGATTTGTCTGCTTATGGACCTTGGTGAGACTCCAGGGGCCTCCCTTCTACCAGACACGCTTGAAAAATATCCCTTGTCTCCCAGTTTTCCAGAGCTGTTCTAAAACTAAAATGCAGCGGGTTCTTCCTTTTTGGGGGGTTCCCTGAGTAGGGGAGAAGAGGTAGGAGGTGAGAAATAAAGGCTGTTTGTGATCCTCTCTCCACTCATCTGGAATGGCTTGCTAGTTAGCTAGCTGCTTCTTGCAGCTCCCAGCTCCCAAGTTCCGAGCAGCCTGTTATCTCCCTTCCTTGGGCTATTTGGATAATGTCTGAGTTTGCTCTGCCAGAGGCCCACAGAGCCCATTTTCTTTGGTCTCTATTATCCTTTCCACAACATCTTCCATTCCTCCTCCCTCCCGTGTTGTCTTTCAGGGGGTCAGTGCCAAATCCCTCTTAGCCTGGCACCTCTCGTACTTTTGTTTAGAAAACACAGTTTCATCATTCTACCCTCCTGGCTGCTCCCATGCCCTGCACTGTCTGTCTCTGAGACTTTCAGGATTATTTCACACACGCCCTCACTGGCTCTCTGCTCCCTCTTTTCCCAAGAGATCGCTTCCATGCTTTGCCAGTTTATGCCTTCGCTTCGACCTAGGATGCCCGCTGCCCTCCGAGGCCCTTCTCTACCTGTGGATCATTTAGACCTCTTTACATGATCCAAATCCCTAAGGCCCCATGAAGACTTCTTTACTTTCCTCAGCTGGCAGGAATCTCTTGCTCATTGGAAATCATTGCATTTCACATATGAACTTATATTTTAACATGTATCACAGTCAGACATGCCCGTCCTACAGCTTCTTTCAGATCACCGGGGGAAGGCCCTGCGGCTTCATCCGCCATTCTCCCTTCTCCAACACAACACATTCCACATCATAAGCACCTAATAAATATTTGCTGAGTGACTGAGTGACTGTGTCCAAACCCCTGTAATGACAAGCCATCTCATAACTGAATTCTGCTGTAGCTTCTAGCGCCAAAAAAAAAAAAAAGCCTTTCTGAATCACCATGTATTATAGAAATTAAAGGTCAAAATTAGGTTATCATCTGGTTCTAGTCCATTGCCCAAACAGAGCTGGACCCTGTGCTGCAGGCTATTCCGGGCAGAGTATATATATGAGTCTTATTAAATCTGTATCGCTGTAAGGTTCATTATACTTGAAATGGTTAATTAGAAGAGTTAGGAGAATCTGAAATGTCACAGCAAGTTTCTCCGGGCCCACTGTCACGTTTCACGGTCTGTTACTGAACCCATTTAGATTAAGCTGAGACCCAGTCCAAACAAACCGTTTCTGGGCCTCTTATCTCCCATCTCCCGGTTCTGTGCCAATGCATCAGCACTGGGTGACTCTGGGAGATCTATTATGTCCTTGACACACTGTTCACAGCTAATAATTCTGAGTATTTCTTGGAGGCGCTGAGTTTTCTTCTGCAAAGCAACAGTGGAGGGTGCGTAAATGTCGCAGGGAAAATAATCAACCTGGGAAATCTCGGCACAATCCTATGGGAGGGGCTGATGATTTCTAGTACATTTTAAGTCAAGATGTAATTTACTTTTATTTACAGACTCGAACGTCAGTTGTTATGCTTCATCTCTGTGTTTCAAAATATTTATAAAACACTTACACTAAGGCAGATGTTTGATTTTGACGACATAGGTCAGGCTCATTGGCTAACACCCAAAATCATATTGATGCGCCATCGAGATTTAAAATAATGTTTATGTTATTTATTTATTCATAAATATATATAGCGCCTATCACCGAGTATCTGGGACACCGTACAAAAGGTTTACATAAATTTGCCTGCTTGTTCTCTAAGCCATTTGGCATCAGGCAGACAAAAAAAAAAATTCAATAATACTTTCAAATGACAGAGTGTCTTTTATGCAAACAACTCTAAGTGACTTTTTTTTCATTAGTATTGCAGTCTCCATTTTATTCACTTGTAAGGCCTGGAAACAAATTGACTTTCCTCAATGCCCTGCAATGAATTGTTGACATTAGAGATTAGCACATGGGTCCCAGTCCCTAGTTCTAACTAGAAGGGGCTAAAATTATAAAAACATTTTTTCAGGTGTTAATGTCTTTGACCTCCCCTAAATATTTTTTAACTGAGTCTATTAAATAAGGCATCATGTTTATAAATGTTGTAATGCGTCCAGTTGGATTTTATAACTTTTGTTTCAATTTGCCCAAGGCCTACCACAGTTTTCCAAGCCCTGACAATGACCTATTTTAATTGAATTCTCTCACAAACACTTAAAAATTCACTCTCTAATCAAATCCAGTTTCTAAATAGAAATTAAAGTTGAATCATAAAAAATGTTCACATAAAGGCCTTATTCGGTTTAGCATCATAACTTACAGCTATCTTGTCAAAATAAAGTGACAAGAAAAAGATTTGGGAAGTTATTTTGTGATATAAGACAGTTCTCATCAATTCACTAAATCCAAGCAGGAGGGCGATGAATTTTGATGCAAATTATCTGAAGTTGTCAAACTTTTAAGCAATTCTCTTTTATTCTGGTTGTGCAGAATTGATCTAAAGAGTGCAGCATTTGGAGCTGGGAAAGATCTGGGTTAAATCCGACCCCTCGCTATTGACCGGTTGTGATATTGACTGGCTATTGACATGAGCGTGTCACCGGTTCTGCAGCCTCACTTTGCTTGTTAGTAATATTGTGATAAAACTAGCAAGAGATAAATAATAGCTGACAGACCAATTGGGGGGATTTAATGGAATCATATCCATATGTCCTCTCCAAACCCTAAAGAACAATTACATATCTGCTCCATTATTATTATTCTGCTATAAAAACCATATTGGAATATTCACTCAGACACTGAAGGTATGAGAAGACATGTTTATTTGCTTCAATGACAACCTGCGGTCCTTTCCTTGATCTAAAAAACAAACCTGCACATGCTATAAATGCTCTCAGTTGTTTGGCTCTCCAGATTTAGTTGGCTCATGGATTCTAGGGGCTGGATGGTTTTATGTTGAAGTTGACAAAGATGGGGCCAGACTTCTTACCTTTAAAAGATCAGGTAAGGTGAACGTACAGGTATCAGAATCACCTTGAAATAAAAAGTTAGTTGCACTCATGGATATTCATCAGTCACTCTAACTTCCTCCTCCTTTAGGTAAAGAGTCTGATCTAACCAGCCTAATCAATCCCATAGCTCAGTTAATTACATATCCCCCTGACTTAGGTCACAGTTATATACAAAGAATCACCAATGAAGGCAAAGGAGGAGACGCTCTCTGTTTTTGTTTTGTTTTGTTCTTTCCTAGTTGTCACATTGGACAAGTGGCCAAGAAAATGATTGATGGCTGAGCAGTTGATCCAATTAAGTCGTTAAAACATCCAAAACAATATCCCATCTTCTAATTTAAGATGAAGTTGAGGCTATTGAATATTGACTTAATAGTGATGACCTAATGGAGCTGCTTTGAAATTGAACAGGATGTACATATAAATACATTTTGCATCTCATAAATATCTAAGAATTATCAAGAACCAGAAGCTTCTTAAATGTAAACAGAAATTTCTGGTTGTAGCAATTCCATTTCCAATAATTTAAAGCTTCCCCTATTTTATTTATCTATGCTGAACTGGATCATTTTAAAAATCATGGTGTTGACTGATATCTTGCCGATGGGAGGAAAATGTCGACAGTGAGGGAGGGAGACTGAGTAGCAATGGGAATATTAACATGAAGCAGAAAGCAAGAAAGTAGGGATTAAAGAAGTCTGCCTCCTAACTTTTCCACCCTTGGCTCACACATCTGTCTATTTAACCTTCTCTAACTACCAGCTGGGCTGAAGGTGACCTTCCTTCCTGCCTATATCAATATTCACCTCTTCTGTTAAGCTCTACATCCCTGCCAACTATTCCATCCCATAATAATTTCTATTATTTTATTCTTTAGACCATTCCTTGTGGTTTTCTTCACAAGTGCAGTTCCTGAACTTTTTCTGTTTTGTCAGATAACTGAGTTAAGTTGATCTTTAGATGCTAGATATACAGTTCATCCAAATCATAAGCAAAGCCTCCATTTAACCTATCAAAGCGTTAGTCTACAAGATTCATAGAAACACAAGATTGGAGAGTTGGAAGGAACTTCAGTAATGATCCAATTGAACACAAAGATGAAATGAATTCCCGTTAAGATATACCAGACAAATGATCATAAGTCACAAGTGATAGATCACCAAGGACAGAGGAAACCACCCATCTTTGTGATACTACATCCTACTTTTACCCAGTTTCAATCTTTAGAAAATTTATCCTGACATTAAGCTTTTGCTTCTACCTATTGGTCTTGATTCTGGTCTCTGGAGCCAATCAGGATAAAATTAATCTTTCTCCCATATGACATCCATTCAAATACTTGAAAACCATCATAAGCCCAATTCTATCCACCGACCCCACTCCACTCCAGTCTTTTCTACAGAAGAAAAATCTCAAGTCTCTGTAGCTAATCTTCATATGAATGAACTCCAGACCTTTTTTCATTCTGGTTCTTCTATTCTATGCACCCTTTAGCTAATCAATATCACTCAAACTGAAGTGATCAGAACTGAACTTAACACTTTTTTATAGAAATTTTTTTTAAGTGGGGGGGGTACAGACCCATGTCCCTCTTTCTAGAGACTACACCTTTCTTTAAAAAAAAAGCTGACTATCACATTAGATTCTGGGGGGTTGCCATATCACACAGTAGACTTACTGAGTTTGCAGTCCACTAAAACCCACAGACATTTTTCATGACAACTGCTGTCTAAGCATCCCTCTTCCATCTTGTATTGGAAAATTTATTTTTTGTAGCCATCCAAGGGTAAGACTTTACATTGGTCCCTATTGAATTTCACCTAGCTGGTCAAGATTCTCTTGGGCCCTGACTGATTTCTGCCATGTTAGCTATCCCTCCCAGATTTGTGTCATCTAAATTTAATGAGCATGATCCCAATGCCTTTATCCAAGTCACTGATAAAAAAATTTTTTTTGACAGCTCAGGGCCAAACAATGATCCCTAGATATGCTCCAGCACTTTTTCATTATGTCAAGAAAACCCAGCCTCGTTTCGCTTGATTCCTTCCCCTCTGCTTTTTTTTTTTCCCCAGCTGCAGGGTGCTAGTACTAATACAAAAACATTAGAGATCTGGCATCTCTGCCTTGAGGGACTTGACAAACTCATTTTTTTAATTTCCTGATTTTACATTTGCCCTCATTCTAAACAAAGGTCACTTCTCATTTTATGCTGTTGTTCTTTTGTTTCAATCCCATCCAACTCTTTTTGACCCTGGTTGGAATTTTCTTGGAAAATATACTAGCGTGGTTTTAGCTCCTTTTACAGATGAAGAAACTGAGGCACACAAGAGTAAATGGCTTGCCCAGAGTCACATAGCTAGTATGGAGCTGAGGTCATATCTGAACTCAGATCCTCCTGATTCTAGATCCAGTGAACTATCCACAATGTTATTTTTTTATACTTTGACCTAATAAAACTAAATCATTGTGAAATCATTTCCACTCCCTTCCACTTCATGCTGTATAGACAAAGTCTTTTTTCAGTCTGTTAAAGACGCCCCTTAACACAGACTCTGATGTATATCACTTACTTGAGCCCCAGATCTAGTCTTGGATAATAATTTATAAGATACATGAAGTGGTTATGGTCCATCAGTTGAAAAATTAGCTTTTTCAAAGATCCCCAAATAGGCATCTGTATGATGGACTATAATGACTCTAAAGAACGATTACTGTCTTTAGAGTAAATAATGTACATTTTTAAAACTCCCCAAGCAGATATTTAAATGATAATTCATGGCTGATGCCTTTTGTTAGTGATTTTTTAAAAAAAAAATCTTCATAGCCAATCCCTAACTTACAAATATAATATACTCCAACAATTCACTCTTAAGTTGTTCAGAGTTCCAAAAATACTATTGCAGTTAGTTCCTTGATTACCCCTCAAATACTCTTTAAATTCACTAATATACCAAGATATTTGAATCATCATTTCTATAGAAAAAGCATGGTGAATTCAAGCCTGGCATCCCAGGAGCTTATTTCTGGTGACTTTTTAATTAATTATAAATACATCTGTGTACAAGAAGATTCCTTTTCTAGTTCAGTCATTTCTGCTTGGGTTCCAAGCTGGAGGACAATGTCAGCCTCATGGATGGCCTAATTCTTGAACTGTCCTCTCACTCTGTGAGCCTTCTCTCAGTCTGGTCTTATAGTTGGGAATTGCTGCGACTTTTTCCCTTATACTCTTCCTCTCCCCCCAGAACTGCTTTAAAGGATCCTCTTTGAGATACATAATCAATAGCTAGCATTTTAAATAAGCACTTCTTTCCTTCTAATTTCTAATTTTTAATTTAACTTGAAGGTAAAGGTTTTACAATCCTGAGATGATTAAAAAAATCTGAAGGATTTTTCTATTGATTATTAAACCTAAAACATATTTTGATCTAGTGTTAATTTTATTTGGAGGAAGGTGAAACACCGCAAACTGTAATATAGTCATCTCAATTATCCATGCTAAGAAAAAAAGATCGGTAGTTTGGGTCATCTAAAACAACCGATTGTTTTTCATTTGTGAGATTGGGTTTTAGCACATTTTATAATAAAATTTTGATTAACCATCCTAGTAAATTAAAGGGGAATGATTTCAAGAAAGAGCCACTCTTTATCTAGTGAGCTAGATGACCACCAGATGATGCTCAGGTAAAAGCAGATGGTCTAATTTGAGGGAGGGGACTCAACTACCTAAAGCCCATTGCTCAAATGCAGTCTTCAGTAAGGTATTATCCCAGCTAATGAACAGAGTGCTTGATCTGGGGTCAAATTGGACTTGCTCAATCTTCTCTTTTGTATAATGTGGGTAATAATAGCACCTCCATCCATAACAAAAGTGTTATTTTGAGGACCAAATGACATGATATTTGCAAAGTGCTTTGCAAACTTTAAAATTCTAATTAATATCATTATTGCCATTGTTGTAAATATTACCATCATCATTCCTAATTTTTTTTATTAAAAAAAAAGAAAGTTTTCATCCATAGAAGGGTGCATCCATAGCAGAAACACAAACTAGCTTATAGAATCACAGCATGTGACAGTTTGAAGGAAACTCATAATCTCCATTCCACCATCCCCACTGACTGATCATCCAGTCTTCCCTTAAAGGTCTTTCATATGGGGAACCCACGGCCTCCAAAGGCAGCCGATCCAAATTGTTAAGGCTTCCCTTTTCTGTATCTGCTTCTCTGCAGCATCTACCTAACTTGTCCCTTCTTGGGCCAAGCAAGAGATGTTGCATAACTCTTCCCCACCTTCCAAATACTTAAAAATAGCTATGATATTCCCTTATAAGTTGTTTACTTATTTAATATTTTTTTTTACCGTTTGAGACTAAATTAGTGCAGACCTAGAATCAGCAAGACAAACCTGAGTTCAAATATGACCTCAGATACTAGCTGTGTGACTTGGATAAGTTACTTAACCCTGCATACCTCAGTTTCTTTATCTACAAAATGAGCTGGAGAAGGAAATAGCAAATCATTCTAGTATCTTGACCAAGAAAACCCTTAAAACATGGTCACGAAGAGTTAGACATAAGTGAACATTGTAGAGACACAATCTTATGACCGCTGGCCAGACCACTTAGTTGTCACCTAACAGGAGTCAAGGTCCTCAGAATCTAGGGGAAAAGAGGAGTATGTTTTTATGGAAGCAAGGAGAAACATGGGAGCCTGGTGTTCTGTGCAGTGAGGGCAGGAAAGTCTAGGTAGAATGTCACAATTAGGAGCCCCAAAGCAATAAAGAAGAGGAGCACTGGAGAGGAACCTCCTGTCATTCCCTAATGTGCTTACAATTGAACTGACCCTGGATCCAATGATACCAGGATAATTGAGGAAATGACATCGATCCCGCTTTCCCGCTCTGTCTCCCATTACTGCCTTTCATATAGTTAAGTCCCAGACAAATCAAACTGCTTTTCCTCCCCAAAACATGTCTCAGCCTCTTTTCTCTTACTGGTTATAGCCTACTCTAGCGTCTATCCATCCTCCATCACTTAGCTCAGGTTCCACCTCTTGTGGCAAGTCTTGACCCCACCCAATCAGAAATCGTCTCCTTCCTTAGGATTCTGTTAGTTCCTTATCAGGCTGATGGAGTCTGGGACAAAGCTCGAGCTATATGTGGCCACCTTCAGCACAGCAGATCCCACTCCATGTAGCAGAGGATGCGTGTCTTCTGTTAAGAGAGATCTGGTTCCTCCTGAAGGACCAGGAAGCAGGAATAAGTGAGCCTTGTTCCACAGAGCCCACTAGTAGCAGCCAAGCCTCCACTGAGTTGTCTGTATCCTTTGAAGGGGCACACAGGCAGACCAGACAGAGAGTGTTTTCCTTCCCTCCCACTTCTGCAACAATCTTTCCCCCTTTACCTTAGCACTGGCCAGGCTAGAGGGATGCACCCGCTTCTTACCTGAGCCACAAGTGGGGGATGAGCAGCAGACCTTGTTCTTAGGGATCCCCTCCCCTTGGAAGTCCAAGCAGGTCTAAAAGCATTTTTGGTTCTCTTGACTCTTGTCCCCACAGCTTTGAGCTGCCAGGTCAACTGTCCCCCAGCCAACCCAATTATAACCATGGCAGAACAGCCATGTAGGGTCTGTGTGTGTGTGTGTGTGTGTGTGTGTGTCCATATCCATGTCTCGCCTGTGTATGTTGGGATGTGGGTGGTATGTGTGTGAGTGTCTGGTTCTAAGTTAGGATATGTGTAGGAGGGGATGTCTGTGTGTTGGATGTATGTGTGATGCGTTTATATAAGTGTCTGTGTGTATGTTAGGGTATTATGGGGGGGTATCTGTATATCTGTATCTTTATGTCTGTGTATGTATGTGTTGGGGATGTGTGTGTGTTGTGTGTGTATGTGTGTGTATGTATGTGTATGTTTGCATGGAATGTGTATATGTGTGTGTGTGTGTGTGTTTTAGGATGGGGGTGATAGATCATACAAGTCCTTCAACACCTTTTTCATGATTTTGTCTCTCTCCTCACACATAATCTCCAACGACCTCAAGGTTGTCTATCTTCCCAGCTGACCTGAGCCAGACTATCCAGAAGTGGATGGAGATATGGGGGTAGATATATAAAACAAGAGGGAAAAAGCCCCCCCAGAAAAAGCTCACTGAGCTTCTGTCGCCTTCCTCCCCTCTGGATTCCTGCATGGCTGTGCACCAAGTTCCCATCTCTCCATCACTCACAAAGCCTTATTCACTTTTCTTGCCTGTTAATTCATTTACTGCTTGGGGTATTACAGACTCTCTACTTTGTTTCTTTTCTACATAAGCAGGTTAGCTGTTTGCACAAAGGATTATTAGAGAGAAGTCATCTATCTCTTCAAGGACTAGGACTTACTGAAGAGGGGAGAAGGACATACTGTGAATTGCATCCTGCCAGATCCGGTAAACAGACTGAGCTTGCAAATTGGTGGGGACCTGGACATTAAGTCCTTATTTAACCTTGAGAGCAGTTCTGCCCCGATACTTGGAGCTTAGGCAGTGAGCCTGCTGGCTTTTCTGGCTGAGACCCCTTTAGGATTTGCTCAGAAACTTTGGCTACTTTTTATTAGAGTTATTTGTATATAAATTATCTCCCCGTCTATATTCTAGCCCCATGACAGTGAGGGTAATAATGTCTTACTTGTATATATCAATTTCAGTGCTTAATAAAGAGTTTTACATTCAATGAGTGCTTTTTTTTTTTTAACTGAAGACAGCTAAAGTAGGGTTTCTTAACCTGGGATCTATGAAATGAGGTGGGTTTTTAAATATTTTGAAACTAGATTTTAATATGATCTTATCTGGTTGATTTTATGCATATAGAAACATTATTCTGAGGAGTTTTCTGAACTTGAATATGAAAAAAAATTCACCTTTATTTTTATTAATGTCTAACTGAAATTTAATATTCCCCAATTATGAATTAGATGGGAGGAAAAAAACCACATGATTGGGAGAAAGGGTCCATAGCCTTCATCCATCTGCTAAAATGGTCCACGGCACACAGAAAAAAAAAAAGGTTAAGGACCTCTCTCTTAGAGACAGGTAAAGAGGAAAAGTCTTTTAGTTGGCAACTTCTGCTGCCTAAGCAGAATGCAAAGGAAGTAAAGGTTGATTACAGGCGCGAGCATCTTTCTTGGGACAAGGAGGAGTGATTTAGGAAAGAAGTACTGAAGGAGATGAACCTGAAGAAATTATAACCCTGTTACCTCCTATCCTCCTTAAAATGAATCAGGACTATAGAAGCAAGCCGGTGATCCAGGCTGGAGTGAAGGCAAATAGCAGGGTCTACAAGAAACATATAGACCTCATCGCTGTTATTTGCCCTTCATTTTCTAAGAGGACCAATCTTCACAAGGATGATGTCTTGATTTGCCAGTGAATTGGTTTTGAGTAAGGCAGAGCTGTGCAAAATCATCAGCCCCACTCAGATAAAGGTCAAGCCCATCAGCGATGGACCAAGATGTAGCGGATGACCTTGGCCTTTCTAAATGAATGACAGCTGGTTCCTGCAGTTGATGGAATAGGGAGCCCGTGATCTGGTAGACTTTCAGTTGGAAGGTAGGTGATCACTAAGTAGAGAAGTTGTGGATAAGATTCATATTGTGAAGAGAGGATGGGTTTTTGAAGTTGCTTTGCAGTTCCTCCATTCTTTGATAACCCAATGACACTATGATGGGGGGAAAGCCCATTGGAGAGATAGCAATGAATGGTGGATAAAGAGCTGGTATTGGAATTCAGAAGACCCAGCATCCAGTTCTTCCCCTGCCTTAGCACTGGCTATATTATAGTAAGCAAGTCCCTTAATTTCTCAGTGTTCTATAAGTTGCAAAAAAAAAAAAAAAAGTGATGGTGATCTGCTTTGGAAAAGGCAGTCCCTTACTTGGAGTGCCCTGCAGTGATGAAAATAGCAAGTGTTCCTTCCTACCCAATCCACCCCCAAAAAAGTCCCATTGTAATATTGATGGATTGACAGTTGTAAGGCTGAACGTATTTGATTTCCAGGAGCATTGACTCCCTTATTTGCCACTGCCATGTTTCAGCTAGTGGTTAAACATCGTTTTCCCATGGAAACCCCCTGCGACACCATTTTCCTAAATGACTTGCTTTTCTAGAACCCGTGAGGGTTCTACAAGAAGAACGTAGAGATCATTTTCTCTATTACTCATCATCTCTATAATGGTGTATAGTAGGATGATACTATATACATACATATATAAATCTAGTCTAAAGCTTTTTTCCCCTTTTATTTTCACTCTCTGTGACTTAGGTATCAAGCCTGTCTTTGTGTGAAAGAAAGAATTTGATGGGAGTCCTTCAGAAGTACAAAGACTGCAACAAAATGAGCTAAGATTCTAATAAGTCACATCATTCGTGGGCATCTAGGAAAAGAAAAAAATCACAAGATCATTTGATAGAAACAAGAGCAATTCATGGAAGATTAACCTTATTTTCTTTTTTGACAGGGTTATTAAACTAGTAGATTAGAGGCCTGTGGTAGATATAGCTTATCAAGATTTTAGTAAAGCTTTTGTTTTGCTATTTTTATAGAAAATATGGAATTTTGCCTACTTAGGGACCACATATTTTGACCCCAAAAAGTATAATTTTAAGAAAAAAAGATAATTTTAGGCAACTGGAAATGTGTGGTATTGTATCCACTTTTCACCAAATTCACTGGGAATTATCCACATACAAGAATTACAGTGTTGAGTTTTTAGCATCATGGATGTTGCCATATATATGTTATTCTATGCAGAATAACCTAGCAAAGAGATCAACTAAATGCCATATTCTTATATATCTAAGCTTCCATTTGGCCCAAATGGAGAACAGTCAAAATTAGAAGGGTTAAAATAATGAGAACTGCTACTTTCTTATAAATATTGCATTTAAGTCACTCACATCATATACAGGTATCATCTATATTTTCCTTCCTGCCTTTTAGCTCAACAAATATTATTTTACAGTTTTTACAATGCTCTTTACGACTCATCTAAAACACATAATTTTCCTCCTGCTTCACTTTTTATTTATTATTTACTTATCAGATTTATATCAAGGTTTTCCTCCAAAAAGCTCAAGCCACTATATAGCCAACTCTTACATAAAGAACATTAAAAACTTCTTAAAATTGATAAATAGTAAAGCAGTTAGAAAGAGAAGCAAAGGGGCTATGAATAAAGAGATTTTCAGTCATCTTTCTAGTTTTATTCACACTATTCTCCTGTACCCACTCTTTGGTCCAATAAAACTGGGATTATTCATTGTCCAGTGATCTCATTCTATTCTGTCCTCTTTTGCCTTTCAGCTTTCTTTTATCCTTTTATTTGTTGTGTTAGAATATAAGCTCCTCTTAAGCAGGAATTGTCTTTTATTTTGTTTATTGTTTCCTCAAATAGTAGAGTACTCCATGCCCTGCATGGAGTAAGCACTTAATAAATGCTAATTTACCTGATTCCATGATTTCGCAAATCGTATCTCCCATACATAAGAAAAAAGGAATAAGTATCTAGAGGCAGATAAAGACTTTGTAAAAAAAAAATCATCTCATTTGATCTTCACAACCCTGGGAAGTAGGTGCTATTATAACCCCATGTTACAGTGAAGAAAATTGAGGTAAATATAGATAAAGTGTCTTGGCCAAGGTCCTATAATTAGAGTCTCAGTCTGAATTTAAACCTAAGTCTTCCAGCTTCCTGGCTTATTATTAACTTTTTTTTTTCTCCTGAGGCAAGTGACTTGCCCCGGGTCACACAGCCAAGACGTATTAAATGTCTGACATCAGATTTGAACTGAAGTCCTTCTAATTTCAGGGCTGGTGCTCTATCCACTGCACCACCTAGCTGTCCCTTACTATTAACTTTTAACATGGGAGGAGAGGGGCACATGCCAGCTGTTTTCAAGTATTCAGAAAGCCAATGTATAGAAAGGATTTGGTGCGGTTCTGTTTGATCTCAGAGCTCAAAACTAAGGGGGGTGGTTGGAATCAGCTGTTTCAGAGATCGACTCAGAATTAGTGCTAGAAATCCTTTCTTCATATCCTAATAATTCAAGCAATTCGAAAGTTGACTGGGCTTCTCTGACAGGTTTCTGCCCTGCTTGGACCTTCCCTCCCCTCCCTTTCTCTTCCCCAGCTCAGGTGCCTGCTACTCCAGGAAGCTTTTGCTTATCTCCCCAACCTCACCCACCCCAAACAGATTCTTTCTTCCTTTAATCTCTCCTGATACTCTGACCTCTCCAGTGTGCTGAAGCACACACCACACAGCAATTTAAAGTTTAAAAAGCACTTTCTTCAAAAACAATCTAGTAAGGAAGGAAGTGTGATTAGTATTACTAAGAAGGCCGGGGCTCCAGAAAGTTATATGACTCGTCATTATAAAGCAATTGCTTGCTAGAGTCAGGTGTTCTAAGGACAAAAAACAGTCCTGTTTAACTAAGTGATCTCTAAGGTCCCCTCCAGTTCTAAATCTCTGTCCGTTTTGCCGTCATGGGGACATACTTCTCCCCGGTAGAGTGAGGAGGGAATCAGCTACCATTCCCTGATTTTATTATTTTATTAGAAGAGGTCAGGATGAAATTAAGAGCAACTGCCTTCACCTGAGAAGTGAAAAGGATTTTTTTTTTTAAGTTAAGGAAAAGGTGACAAAGCCCAATAACAGTCAATGTTTGAGAGGCTATGAAATGACAGACCCACCATCGTTGGAGTTGTAAACTGATCTAAACTTTCCAAGAAAGAATTTGGAATTGTGCTAAAAGTGAGAGGTGGCGGGAATCAGATCTGTTGCTTTCCTTGGTAGAGGAAGCTCCTGGATGCACAAGCTCCCTCTCCTACTGCAACTCAGCACTTTCTCTTGGACTTTATGTACCAACTTAGAATTAAAGAAAAAACACAAACATTGTAGTATTAAAGTAACAAGAACATTGTAGCATTAAAGAAAGAGTAATAAAGAAATAACAAAAAACATTGTAGTATTAAAGTAACAAGAACATTGTAGCATTAAAGAAAGAGTAATAAAGAAATGACAAAAACATTGTAGTACTAAAGAAAGATTATTAAAGACATAATAAGAACATTGTAGTATTAAAGAAAGAGTATTAAAGAAGTAACAAGAACATTGTAGTATTAAAGAAATAAGAACACTGTAATATTAAAGAAAGTGTATTAAAGAAATAACAAGAACATCGTAGTATTAAAGAAATGACAAAAACATTGTAGTACTAAAATAACAAGAGCATTGTAGTATTAAAGAAAGTGTATTAAAGAAATAACAAGAACATTGTAGTATTAAAGAAAGAGTATTAAAGAAATAACAGTATGTGCCAGAGGTATGACTTTGAACCCAACCACTTCTTGATATCTAAGTTGCTTTCCTATCCAACATTAACATGCTTCTGCTAAGAAAAAGACCCATGCACCAGAAATCTTACAACTAGGCATGTACCATATCCCAAGACCAACAAAGAGAGAACTCAGGGTCCACTGCACCAAAATATTCAGAGCCCAGTTAATTGGAGTGGCAGAGAATCTTAACCAAAGTAGGTGCTCATCTGCTGGAGAATCACAAAGCCACATGAGGTAAATGAAGGTCTTAGAATATTACTGCACCATAAGAAAAGAGGAAGATGGAGATTTTAGAGAAGCATGGGGATTTTTCATATGAACTGATACAGAGTGAAGAAATGAGAACCAAGAAAACACCATATAAAATGACTCCTGGAGAAGAAGATAAAAGATAAATATAGAAAAAAATTCTCCATTTGGCATAACTTTATTATAATAACTGGATCTGTGCCTGGATAAGAGATAGAAAAAAAGGAGTATTTTCTCTCATTTGGAGATAAATATGAAACATTGCATCAGACTCAGTTGTTATATTGGCTAGTTTTGCCAATATATCTTTTTTACCTCCTTTCTTTTTCATTCTGTAAAAAAAAAATTCATACGGCTCGCTGAATGGAAGAAGGGATTTATTTGGACATAAAAGTGATGTAAAAACAAAAGATTAAAAAAAATTAAGACTTTGACCAAAAAAAAAAAAAAAAAAAAAAGGAAGTCACACAAATCCCAATACTGTCTCTTTCATGATTCCTCCCACTCTTTTGTATTCAGATTTCTCACCGAAGGTCCCCTTACCTTCCACTTGATATGCTGCTGTGGCTGCTCCCCAGCCAAATCCTTCTGGGAAGGTCAGTTCTTCTGGGCACGAACTGCTGGAAAAAGCCATTGTCGCTGTCCAGAGAACTGCAAGTAAAGGGGTAGCCAAGCAGGGATCACTAGAGTACCACAGGGCAGACAAGCAAACAGGGAATAGAAATGAAGCGAGATTAAAAGGTCAAAGTAGACTTGGCTAGAGCCCTGATAAGAGTTCCCTGCACAGTCAGCAGGGAAAGAAGTTATGTAATTGCTTGTCTTTTTTTTTTTTTTTAACCAGAAATGTGATCAGCTTGAGTAATATCTTAGTCCTCACATCAGCCAAGTGGAGAGCATTTTCCATGATGTACCCTTTCTCTCTGGCACTTTCATTGTTGAATCCAAATTTGTTAATCCTTGGGGCAGAGCACAAAACAGCTTTTTAAGTTAATAAACATACCTTTTCCCTTTTAAATAACTTAAAAATATTTTGAAAGGTTTTTACTTTTTACTTTAAAGTAGTCTAGAGTATTGTAGCAGAGAAGGAAGGGAATAAGCATTTCTACAATGACTGATACTTTGTAGGAAGGTATAATTCTAAAGTAATTGCTATCATTATCCTCACCTTACACTTGAAGAGCCTCCACCAAATAAAAGTTAAATGACTTGCCCAGAGTCATTCAGCTGGATAAGTGTCTGAGGCCAAATTTAAGTGTAGATATCCCTGACTCCGGGCCAAGAGCTCTATCTGCCAGCTTCCTCTACAATGAGTAAAGTGACTTGAGTTCAGATACAGCTTTGCAGGTCATAAAACAAATCTGAAGAATTTTTTTACCCCAAGGCTAAAATGTTCACAAGCATTTGCTGTAACATTAGGGGTTTGGGAATTGAATCCAGGGAAGGAAAGGATTAAGCAAAGCAATGGTTACACTTCACAAATACTAAATCTCCGTGTGTAAACCAAGAAAGTTGGCCTCCAGCTTGGTTCTGCCTTCAATACTCCATGATCTCCGACCCAGAAATTTAACCCGTCTGCCTTTCAATTTTCTTATCGGAAAAAGAAGGGAATCGGAAAAGATCAATTGTTCTTCAATTTTTGTGCCTCTGGACTAATTCTCAGAATAATTTCTTTTATTTTTAATAATAGCTTTGAATTTTCAAAATACATGCAAAGATAGAATTCAACATTCACCCTTAAAAAACTCTGTTCCAGGGTTTTCTTCCTCCTTTCTCCCCATATTCCTCCCCTAGACAGCAAGAATCCAATATGTTAAATATGTACAATAATGCACATATGTGTATATTAAATATATGTTAAATATGTATTCTTCTATACAAATTTCCAAATTTATCATGCTACACAAGAAAAATCAAATCAAAAAGGAAAAAAAATGAAAACAGTAAGAAAAAAAGCAAGCAAACAATAGAAAGAAAGTAAAAACATTATGTTATGATGCACATTCAGTACCACAGTCTTCTCTCTGGGTACTGATGACCCTCTCCATCACAAATCTATTGGCCTGAATCACCTATTTGTTGCTAAGTCACATCCATCATAATTGATCATCATATAATCTTGCTTTTGCCATGTACAATGACCTCTTGCTTCTGCTCACTTCACTCAGCATCAGTTCATATAAGTCCCTCCAAGCCTTCCTGAAGTTATCCCACTAGTCGTTTCTTATAGAACAATAATATTTCATCACATTCATATACCACAATTTAGAATAACTTTGTATATGCAGAAAATAAAGGATTCACAAAGCAAACTAATTCTATTGAAAGAGACATTATTCTATAAGCCCCTTTGATTCTATTGCCTTAGATTCAGAACATCTGTGCTAGACAATCATCAGATTCCTCTAGTTCTAAATGCTAGAAAAGGGTGATTAGTAGGAGCCAGAATACATTCACTAACAAGTTAATCTCATTTCCTTTCTTATTTTTTTTAAACATTTTTGATAGGGTTCCTAGGCTGATTGGTCCAGCCATAAGCATAGCAGACTTGAACTTCAACAAATTATTTGACAATTTTTTCGTAATATTCTTTTTTTTTTCATAATATTCTTGAGAAACGAAGATTGGATGTTAGCACAGTTAGGTGGATAAATAGCTGGTTGAATACTAACAATTTTCAAAGAATGCTGGTTAATAAATCATTGTCAACTTGTACGGTAGTCTCAAATTCACATTTTTATGGTGTGCTAAAAATGCTTTCCTGACAACCACCGTGGGAGCAGCTAGTAAAAGTGTCCGGGTCCCTGTTTTTTAGAAAAGAAAATTGAGGCTCCAGTAGATTGACTTGTCCAAATTCACAGAAGTCAAAACTGTCAGAGTCACAGCTTGAATCTCTGACTTCAGTCCAAGTATCTTACACCTGGAATACTAGTGCCATATTGGTGATTGAATATATTTTCCAGTATACAATTCTGCCTTAAGGTTATTGCCTCCAGGATTTAACCTTGATCCTTTTTTTTTTCAATATTTTCAATCTATAACCTAAACGAAGGTCTAAGAGGCATGTTTATCAAATTTTCAGGTATCTCAAAGCTAGGAGAGATACAGATGACTAATATATTAAATGACAAAATCAGGTTTCAAAATGATCAAAATGATCTAAATAGTTATAACAATGATCAGACAAGATAAAATTTAACTGGCTAAATATAAAGTCTTAATTTAGATTTTCCCTCAAAAAACAGCACCTATGGAGAGAATAGCTAAAAACTGTCTGGATAATTCCTAAAAGAAAAAATGTAAATGATTTGATAAATTTGATTGATAATTCATTTGTCACTCTACTCCCAAACTTAATTCCAGTACAAGGGTGAAACAGCTGTTAACAACAACAACAAAACAAACAGAAATATCAACTACAGAAATGGAAACAGAGGGATCAAATCAAGAGTGATAATAATCACATTATAATCTCCATTCTAATCATATAACATTAGATGGAAAGGAAGGAAGGGAGAAAGAGAAGGAAGGAAGGAAGGAAGGAAGGAAGGAAGGAAGGAAGGAAGGAAGGAAGGAAGGAAGGAAGGAAGGAAGGAAGGAAGGAAGGAAGGAAGGAAGGAAGGAAGGAAGGAAGGAAGGAAGGAAGGAAGGAAGGAAGGAAGGAAGGAAGGAAGGAAGGAAAGAAAATAGAATATCTATTATGTGCTAGTCTCATTCGATCATACTGAGGTGGGTGCTATTATCATATCTGTTTTATAGATGAGGAAACTGAATTTAAATGACTTACCCAAATTTACACATCTAGTAGGTGTCTAACATTTGAACTCAGGATTTCCTGACTCGAGGCCCAGATCTATATATCCATTGAGTCACCTACAGACATGCCCACACTAAAGATGTGGTAAGTGCTATCAGATGAGGTTGGTCCACTGTTTGATTTTGCTTAACTATTTCTCTTTGTTATAAGTGGGATCCTATAATTAGGTGATATTTAAGAAGTGAGAATGGTATAAAAAAGAAAATTTTCAAGTATTAATAAAATATTAAAGGGGAAAAATTTTCCATCACATTTTTAAAGAGCCTGGCATTGTAGAAGACTGTTCAGAATGCTGAGAAGTCTCTTCACCCCCTGGAATCCTGCACTCAGGCTGAGTGCAGGATTCCAGGGGGTCCATAGAACCCAAGTTAAAAACCTTTGATTTAAAGTGAATATGCTATTTATATCACACATCATGTCCCGGCCGACAAAGGAAATCTGGTTTAGAGTTTGATAGTTATTGAACTCTGACACTTACTAGCAACATGGAAGTAGAAATCTCACTTAAAACTCCTGAGCTTCAGTTTCCCAGACTGTAAACTTGTGATAAGAATTCATGTGGTATCTCACAAAGTAAAGTACATAAATTTTGTTAACCCTAAAGAACTGTATAAATGTGAATTATTTTGGAAACAATAAGCTTTTGAAGGACTGTAAATTGGAAACAAGAATTTTCTGTTGGAAATTACAGGAAGACATAATATAGATCGATGCTAGGAGAGATTTTCTAATAATTAGAATACTACGATCCTCATTAAATGTAGTAAACTCCTAATTATTGGAAGGGTTTCGACAAGATTGGATTATCCTGAGTTAGTGATTTTTTTAAAGGATTCTTTCTTGAATTGTTGATTTATTAAGAGACCAGTAAGGTCATCTCCAGCTCGAAGAATCAACTTTATGATTCTATTCTTACTGATGCACAAAATAAGTCAGGAAGATAGAGGAAAGAAAAAAATAGTTTTAAAGAGGGAATGGAGTAATAGTTTAGTAGTAGTATTATTTAGAACGTGATACTAGGAGAAATAGAAAGCCAAAATAAAGAACACTTTACCACTAAATTCAGGAACTTCTGGTTTAAAAAAAAAAAAAAAAAGAGGGGGCAGAGGGAGCGATTGTCCCCACGTGAATGAATGAATGAATAAATGTATAAATGTTATATGGTTTTCAAAGGGAAACACTAGATGGCACTATTGCAGTTTTTTCAGGGCTGTAGAAGTTTAAAGTAGCTTTAAAAATCAATTCATTCATACTAAGTTTTCCACCCTTGACTGCCTGAACTTCTAAGGATTATGAACTCCTTTACCAATCTATTTCCCAGCCAAGTCCCCTCTTCTGCCCCTAATAACAAGGACTATGGGGTCCAAATTAAAGTTTAAGGTCTGCACCTAAAGTTTGAGTTACTTAGCCCCTCTCAGGGTTGGGGATTTCTCCCAAGGGCCATTTGGATATTTCTACCATCATTTGCTGGCTATTAAAAAATGACCAACTTTTAGAACTCTAACAGAGGGGTGTTATTCCATCTAGCTTTCCACTCATCAACACCCACGGTTACGATGATTTTGTGGGTCTTGTGCTCTCAGACTGGACATCCCCCACTCCTAGATGGAGAGTTTCCTATAGATCACTTCTACCTTCCATTTAAGATGTATTTTTTGTTTCTGTTCTGTGTGTTCAGTCACATCTGATTCGCTGTAACCCCATTTGGGATTTTCTTGGTAAAGATACAGTAACAGTTTGCATTTCCTTTTCCAACTCATTTTACAGATGAGGAAACTGAGGTAAATTAGGTAAATTGACTGGTTCAGAGTCACACAGTTAGTAAGGCCATAATCCTGAGGCCATATTTCAACTCAAGAAGATGAATCTTCCCAACTCCAACCTAGTGTTCTATGTCTTGAGCCCCCAAGAGATATTTCATTATGAGTAAAGATTACATATTTATCTTTTGAAAGGACTCATAAGATAGAACAAGGAAGATTTACCTGAGAACAACATTTCTTCTCATTCCCAGTTAAACGGGCTAGAAACCTCCAAGTCATTTCTGCCTCATCCATTTCTTAGACTTCATGCGTCCGATCATTTCCTAAGTACAATCATGTCTATAGCTACAATCTCAGAATCCTACTGTCATTAGCTTCATTCAGGCCCTCCTTACCCTTCTCCTTGGTTATTTTGATAGCCTCCTAAGTGGTCTCCCTGCCTTCTCCAATCCATCCCCTCTCCCATAATCATCTGCAAACACTCTCCCAGACAAAAACCTTCAGCTTGCTCCTATGACTTCTGCAAAATGGCATGGATCCCTCAGCTTAGTAATTTGGATACTCCAAAATATGATACCAACCTACTTTTCCAAGCTCCTTTCATATTATCCTCCCACATCGTTTACACAGATTATTCCCCGTGCCCAGAAAGTACATCTTCCTCTTCACCATGTGTTCAAATCCTCTATTTTCATTTGTTTGTGGGCTAAGTGACTTGGCCAGAGTCACACCACTAGTATTAACTATGAAGTGTCTGAGGCTTGATTTGAACTCAGATCCTCTGACTCCAGAGCTAGTGCTCTAACCACTGCACCATCTAGTTGCCCTCCTTCTCTGTTGTCAAGGATAGTTCATGAAGATCTTCATCTCTCCAAATAAAAAATTCCCTAGCATACTTGGTTTTGTCTCCCTTTTACCCTAAATCACCTTCCTTGTCTTCTACTTAATTGTGAATAGGTTGCTTTCCTCAGAGCTGTTGTAAATAACCTTAGGAATAGCAACTCTCTTGTTTTCCATCACTTTGACCTTAAAGCCAAATAGTGCTATACAGGTAAGAGGAATTAAATAACTATTTGTTAAACTTGTTTAAAAAAAAAACCAACCTGGTGTAGCACAGAGAACTGGATCTGAAGTAAGAAGACTTGGGTTTAAATCCTAGTAGGTCCATAACTAGCTTAAGGTCCCTATAACTTCGCCCAAGATGGTGAGATCCTAGGTGAATTCTTCTTTGCTTTTGGTGATCCTTTGTCCAGAGAAAGGAAGAACTCCTAGAAATCAATGGCTGGCTAGAAAGAAGTGCTTAACCAGGAAGAAGAGCTATTTCAAGACCCTGATCCTCCAGAAATAGGATAACTCAAGCTAAAGAGTTGTGCTTATCCAAACACAGTCAATCTTTGGAAGGGATAACACAACTATTAGGCAGCGCCATGGGTGCCTTTGACCAGAATCTCTAACTTACATCTGAAAAGCTACCAGCACCAAAATTCCTAGTGACAGCTCCAAATGCTTGCTCTCATACTTCCTATCTCTGTGGACTTTGGCCACGTCACTTAGGGACCACTGAACAAGTGCTAACTGTGTTCCTAAGGATTAGGTCACTGACTACTTTCACGGCCCCCATCCTCAGTACATATTCTGAGCTAAAGCATCATGGTGACATTTCTGCACTAATACTCATCAAAATTTTAGTGTTACAAGTTCCACCCTACTCCCAAAATTATTTTGTAATTAATATCAATTGCATATTTTCCCAGTACTAATGGTGTGGGTCCCTTTCATTGCCTACTGCTCTCCAGTTTGTGATTATGGGTTCCCCTAGCTCTTCCTTTCTAAATCCTCTCCCAACTATCTCCACATCTTCCCCTGGAAAATACAGTCAACTGGAAAAGATTAAAAAAGACCATCTACTGGATGCTACTGGAAAGACCATCCACTCAAGTCCCTAATGGCTCTATACTCAATCTTATCACTTCCCAATCAAAACACTCATCCCTTCTCACCATTCCGCTATTGATATTATTTCCATCTATCACAATACAAAGCTCTTAAGATAAAGATTGTTGGCTTTAGTAGTTATATATTCTACAGATAGCCTTGTGAATAAAAACATAATAATTTTCCCCACTCTTTCATTTGTTCATTCATTCATTCATTCACTAACATTCCCTTGGCTAAGGTTGATTTTTGACATTCCTCTCAGTGCCCTTCTAGTGCCGGGGGAGAAAAATCTACCACTCTTTCTCATTAGTGACTCTCTGTACATACTTTGTATGCCAGGTGACAATCCATACTCCAGAATACCTCATGCCCAAGGGCAGGGATGTAGTTCATATACCCAGAACAAATCGTAGAATCCCAGATTTCTTACAGAATTTCAGTGGTCAGGCCATGCCCAAAATGAATCTTTTCTAAGACAAAACCAAAAATTGATCATCCATCTCTTATACCAATAAAAGGCCTCTTGAAGCAGCCCATTCCACTTTTTAATTACTGGTCATTCTTGCTGACACCAAGAGCCTTTAAAACTTCTCTTCAGTGATCCTACTTTTGCTTTGGGAAAACCAAGTCTAATTCTTCTTCCACATGACAGCCTTTCAAAGACGTCAAAATGACTATGTCTCTCTTGATCCTTCTCTTCTCTAGGCTAAATATTCCCAGTTCTCTCTACAATTTTTGATCATATCTGCATTGATTTTAAAATCTAATGCCTGTAGATTAGTCCCTTTTTTTCTCTTAATTTTGTTGTTTGGTCTGATCGTTAGTGTGCCTGGATAAGATTTTGTATCTCAAAGTTCCTATCTCAGAAATAGAATCAGATTCCCATTTCAACTAACTAAAATGGGTCTAGGATTCAAAGCAGAACATTAGATTTTGTGGCTTTCTAGTCTCTAAGACAGTAAGTGACTGTTGAGTTGGTACAGATGTTAGAGAGCATCAATAAAACTGAGAAGAGACATTCAATCAAATTTGTCACTTTGTTCAGAACTTCAAACTGAAGTGATAATTTGCAAAGTATTACTGTAATTTGCATCTCAATATTTCAAAAGTATGTGATTTCATCCATGCAAATTGCAACCCCTCCACACCTTAGGAAGTTTCCTGAATTGCTGAGACTAAAGGAAAAAGAATCATCACTAAAATTCATTTGAGACATCTCCTTGACCTTGGTGCAATGAAAATAATTCTGTCAGGTCCTACCAAATGGCAAAGATTTTGTCCAGGCCCCGGGGGGGGAGAGGGAGGGGGAGGTAGACCAATTTAGTAAAGTAAATAGAAATCCTTCACTAAATTTAAAGAAGCTAACAATCCTCTGATCAAAGAGGAATCTGCCGGTGGCTCATTACCTGACATTTTTCTTGCCCAAGCTTGTCTCTGTTGATATAGTCTTCAAGAATTACTGGTCACCTCCAAGACACAATCACTAATGAGACAGAATCAGATTATTAGAATGTTATTTTACTGATAGAATTTGCATTATGATTTTGTTTGAATACTCCTGAAGGCCAGAGAAACTTTGAAGGATATAAAGTTTCATGAAATGTGTGGCCCTATTAAAAAATGCTTCTCTAAGTTCCATTTGTCCTCTGTATATTGCAAAATAGAACTTTAGTAAGAAGTTAGACTCTATCCTTTCATGTCTATCCCTAGTCTCCTCTCTGTCTTTCTCCCTGTGTCTCTTTCTCTCTGTGTGTATGAGAGAGAGAGAGAGAGAGAGAGAGAGAGAGAGAGAGAGAGAGAGAGAGAGAGAGAATGAGAAAGGAGGGAGAAAATGAGGGAAGAAGAGAGGGAGGGAAAGAGAGAGAGGAAGAGAGAGAGCACAAACTTTGGAATGTAGGAACCACTTAGATAATAGTTGAGAATCTAGTTCTGTGTTTACAGAAAAATATATTTCTGGAGAGTCACATTTTCAAGCCCTGGAAATAAAACAATATAAAAAGGTTTATTTTATTTACATCACTGTAGAAGAGCTTAGTGCAGAAAATGCCCAGGGGGGAAATGCACTCCCTGGTTTATTTGTTATTGTATCTAATGAGCTTAAAGTGTTTTATTAGAGCCCTGGAAGCCCAACCTGTGAGCATGGGAACCTCTGTCAGTAGAGATAAATGTGCTGAAAATGGTACTGAAGGAGAGGAGAAGAAAAGAAAGAGAAGAGCAAAAAAGAAAGGAAAGGGGGGAAGGAAGAGAGGAAGAGAAGAATGCAAGAGATGAATGTTTGATCAGTATGGGGAAGGGGTTTTCCATACCATCATTCTCCAAACCAATGAAACCATGGATCTGGGATACACACATGTGCCCGCTCACATACCTATGTATGTGCCTGTGTGTGTGTGTGTGTGTGTGTGTGTGTGTATGAAAATCCATAAATATATTATAAGAAGTAAAAGTTCTGAATCTTTGGTGATAATCTCTTATTGACAATACTCAGTAATTCAACCAATCCCTCCAAAGCATCAGCTCCCTCCAAGTCTTCCTTTTCAATAAAGACAGAAATTTCGCCTCTGTTTTACCTGATAGTATGAAACTTCTTAAAGCTACTAAATAGAGAAACCTTTAATTGGCAGTCTCAAGAGAATCTTAGTTTCATAGCTTCTATTTATTTATTGAAGATAACATCCTGAAATGTAACATTAATATAATGTAAAATGATGAAAGTCTCACTTAAGGTGAAAAGAGGAATATTGCTGCAGAATTACAGCTTAGCTATTGGGTAATTGTCAAAACCAATAGACATCACATTCCCTGCCCCCCAGGCAGTGACTGAGGAGTACAAACGCCTTCACAGATGATTCAGTACTGAGTGGGTTGTTACCCAGAAAGAAAGGCAGCCAATAAAGGTAGCCATCCAAAAATCCTTTCTGTTGCTTTTCAACAGGTGAAGACAAGTGGTCAGGCTAGCCTCATTTCTGATTGAATTGCCTAGCCTCACCAGGATTTTTCAATGTCCATATCTACAGGAGAGTGTCTTGAACCTTTGTTCAACCATAGTTTAGGGTGACCGATGATCCCCACCCAAAATCTAAGGGCTATAATCTAAGCCTTCTTTTAACTGGTCCATCACCTTTGGAGTCATCACCTACATGTAAGAAGATTTGGCAACCAAGGGTAAAAGGATTAAACCCATGATACTTAAAAGGTACTCAGTTTCTAAGTCATTTTTGGCAATCCATAGGTAGAAGATATGGAGGAGACACATTATCTATTTGTACTTATAAACAGGTGATTAAGTTTGCTTCAGGATTTGTTTTTACCAATATCAAAAATTCTTCATCCCCAAAGTAGGTAATTTAAGGGAAGGGGAGCCCAAGCTTCAACAGGAACGTATAAAGGAAAGGAAGGGGAAATAAGGGCAAAATAGACGCATCATAAAGAAAAAAACATCCAAAGATATACACACATGTGTGTGTGGGCATGTGTGTGCATTCCAGATCCATGGTTTCATTGATTTGGGGAACATTAGTATGGAAAACCCTTTCCCCACACATCCTAAATATATCCTGTGGAGAGATAGTGAACGTCATTTATCTTTTGGAAGATTATAGTCTTTAGCATCTGGCTGCTTGACCCTCTAGGAAAGATCTCAAAAATAAGACATAAAAATGTTTTTATTTCCATGTTATAGAATTTTTGTTTATTTCCCTTTATTTATTTTTTTAGGGCTCAGGGACATTTCTCCTACAACTTTTGGTTAACTAAAACCATCTTCTGTTAATATTAATCTTATTTGTCCAAAATCTCACTCCCAGAATAATAACATTAAAAGAAGATTATTTGATATTCCTTTGACAAAAGGCAAAAGGGAGTTTGAGCTTCTCAAAGTCAAATTATACCCTCTATCTAAAGTATATGTCTAAGTGTCTCAACAGAGATAAAGTTCTTAGGAGTTACAAGTATCACCTTCTCATATATGGAAGAAATAGAGTAACCTTAATGGATATTTTTTTTTCTTTTCCTGTTTACCTTTTTATTCTTTTCTCAAGTTTTAGATGTGATCAAATTTTCTATTCAGATGTTTTTTATCATGAAAAATTGAACTCCCCCTTTTTGTTGAATGATTACCTTATCACCTGAAAAATTGCACTCAATATTGCTAAAAGAACTTATCCAAGTTCTTTTGCCTTCTGCAACATCATATTTCAAGCCCTCCACTGTTTTAATAAAAAACTGCTAAGTCCTGTGTCATAGGACTGTGACTATTGTGCCTTGATTTTTGAATTGTTTCTTTCTGGCTGCTTGTAGAATTTTCTCTTGGACCTGATAGTTCTGGAATTTGGCTACCGTATTCTACAATATTCTTTGGAGTTTTCATTTTGAGATCTCTTTCAGGAGGTGATTGGTGGATTCTTTCAATGACGATTTTACCCTCTGATTCTAGGACACCAAAACAGTTTCCTTGAAAGATGTTATCCACACTTTTTTTTTCTTAATAATATCTTTTAGGTAGTTTAATGATTCTTACATTCTTTTTTTCTGCATCTATTTTCCAGATCAGTTTTTTTTTTTTGTTTTGTTTTGTTTTTTTCCAATGAGGCATTTTATGGTTTTTTTCCCTTTTTTTCCCATTCTTTAGATTTTGTTGAAAGTCAGTAGGTTACAGTTTCCCAAATCCAATCTTTAAGGAATTATTTTCTTCACTTAGATTTTGTACCTCCTTTTTTACTTGTTCAATTTTATCCTTAAGAAATGGTTTTCTTCAATTTTTGTGCTTCCTTTTCCAAGCTATTGACTCTTTTTTTGGTGATCTCTTGCATAACTCTCATTTCTTTCCCCAATTTTTCTTCTGCTTTTCTTACTTGATTTTTTAAATCCTTTTTGAGCTCTTCCAGGAAAACTTTTTGGGCTTAAGACCAATTTATAATACCCTTTGAGTCTTTGCATATAAGCATTTTGATATTGATGTCCTTTTCTGAGTTTTTGTTTTAATCTTCCCTGTCACCATAGTAACTTCCTATGGTGTGGGTTTTTTTTTTTTTTTTTTTTTTTTTTGGTTTCTATTCATTTTTTTAAAAAGCTGAGCTCTACTCTTGAGGCACAGGAGGCATTGACCCAGTCTTCTTACATTGAGGGTCCAGAGTCCTGATGACTGGCTTTCCATTCCAGGACTCCCAAGGCTGGCGCCTTTCCTATTATGTTGAGGCAGCCCATCCTAATTATACTGTGGTGTCCTGGATTCCAGGGGTTGGCAGTTTGCCTGCTCCATTGAGACTAGAGGCTTCACAGCTAGCCTGCTGTACCACTGGCCTGCTGAGCCAGAACTGTGGGATTGGGTTGATCTGTGCTATGTCTAAAAGCCTCCCAACTGATTTGCTCAGATACCATATCTACTGGGCTGCCCTCCCTTTTTATCCCAGTGAAACAGATCTTTCTTTAATCCTGCTAAGATATCTTCACTCTATTTTTTTTTTTGGATTATAATTTTCCAGAATTTTTTTAGAAGCTTGATTTAATGTTGTTCCTGAGGGAAACTTGGGAGAGTTCAGGCAACTTCCTGGTTTTTCTCCAACATCTTATCTTGCCTCAGTTTTCCCTTTTCAATACATCCTGCATGTGGCATCTAGGTGGGAAAGTTGATAAAGTACTGGTCCTGGAGTTAAGAAAATATGATTTCAATCCTATCTTCCAATACTTCTTATTTAAAGATCCTAGGCAAGTCAATTAACTTCTGCCTGTTTCCTTATGGGAATAAGAATAGCACTATCTCACAACGTTTTTTAAGGATCAAGTGAGATATTTATAAAGCCCCTACCACAGTTCCTAGAATATCGTAGGCACTTAATATGTGTTTCCTTCCTTGAATATTTGTGCCTATAGACTCTTAGAGAGGTCCTGATCCTTTCTGGGTCTTTTTTTTTTTTCATTTGGAAAATGAAAGTGGTCAAACTTGATAATTTTTCAGATTCTTGACAACTCTAAATCCTATGAATGAGCTTGTGATCATTTATTCATTCCTTAAAGTTGGACTGAATAGAGACCAAGATTTGGAGTCAGACGGGAGGAATGGAAGCTTCACCTGAAGCACCAACTTTCTGACTTGTGATATGTCAGTCAACCAAAGTATTCACTTATTCCTCTCTGAAAAAGACAAAGTAATGTCTTACCTCACAGATTTTTTTGTGAGGATATAATAAGAACTGGTAGTATTCTCACAGCTAGTATTTCAGTAAGTCTGTAAGCTTTGGACAGCTTTTCATATATATTATTTCATTCAATCTTTACAAGTCACAGAGGCAGGTGCAATGACTACTCCCATTTCACAGATGAAGAGATGGAGACTGAGAGAAGTTGTCCAAGATTAGTTAATATCTAAGACTTGATTTCAGCTCACGTCTTCCAGAATCTAGATCCAAAGCACTTCCCACTACATGGCTATTATTCAAAAAGCATGTATTATGTGCTAGCCACTGACAGGCACAAGAATGAGTACAACTGGGTGACCCTAATCTAATATAGTCAGGGACATGAGATACTTAAGTCAATCTAATATCAAGTAGTTCAGGAGAAGTCCACAAGAGTCTAGAGGAGTTTAGAGAAGGATAGGGGGAAGAAGCTCTGATCTGGACTTTGAAAGAAATTTTAGCAAGCATTCACACAACCTGCACAAAAAAAGTAATAATTCCTGCAAGAAGGAGGGGGAAAGGGTCGGGGGAGGAGGTGGAGAAAGATTAGGAGAGGAAGCTCTGACCTCTGTTCCTGATGCAGGGAAGCGTCCAGAATGTAGGATCTGGAATGAGAAAGACCTGAGGTCAAATCCAACCTCAGACACTTACTAGCTGTCCTAGTGACCCTAAACAAGACGTTTAAGTTCTGTCTGCCTCAGTTTACTCAACTACAGGATGGGGGTAATAACAGGTTATTGTAAGGACTGAGTAAGATAAGTAAAGCACTTAATGTCATGTCTAGGAAGTAGATATCTCATAAATACTCTTTCCTTTCTTTCCCCTTTCTTCCCCTTCTCTTTCTTTCTTCTCCCCTCCCCATCAGTTCCTCAGAGACTCTCTAGGAAGAACCAGGTTTTCTCTCTGCCATTTTTCTTCCTCTGTCCTTGCCTGTCTATTTCTCCACCTCTCTCTCTCTGTCTTTCAGACTTATGACTGTGAAAGATAATCATAGTTTCCGTGGGAGTTATTATCGGGATTTAAAGTTTGTCAAGTTCTTTTTATCCCTGGGGAGAGCAGTGTGTAGTGGGCTGCCCTGGAAAGCTCAGGTTTTAAAGGAAAGTGTATACCAGTAATGGCAACGTGTCCCAAAGGAATCATCCTGTGTGCCCTCGACAACACTTCCTGAGACATTCTGCTCCTTCTCCCAGGTAGATGCCCCGGCCTGAGATCACCAGGCACCGACAATCCGGAGGTCCAGGATGCTGATGTTGGGACCGGAGTTCCACAGTGACAGGGGGCAGCCGCTGAAGCTTTTAGGGGTCAGCACGACCGCAGCAATTTCTCAAAACCCAAGTCTCCAGCTGTGGGAAAATACAGAAGAGTCTGGTGGGCTGAGACCTAGGCAAATGGTGTAATTGGAGCAATAGACTTGGGACTTTTGATCTGCCGCCACAGGGAGTGGATATGATTTTTTTATGCTCCAGCTGCCAATTTTTGTCCTACCGGCATATGCATCATTACCCAAATGAGCATATCTTTGTATACATTTAATTTTTTTAGAGTTTAATGGCTTCCATTAAAAGTAAGGACTTTGTAATGTGACACAATGTCTATTGCCTGAGATGAACTAGTCTGGGGTTTGTATAAACAATGTACTTATTTTTAATGTCATTTGAAGTCAATTATATATATATACACAAAGAATAAAATCATCCATAAAATTCTTAACATACTAATGAATAAACAGCAAGTATTTATTAATAATTAATTAATTAAGTGCTCCCAGGATATATTGAGGTTTACTGGCTAGATTTCTTTCTTAAGGACCAGGTCTTAAACTAAAACCAATCTGATTCTCATTAGTCACCAATAGGTCCTTGGCCAAGTCTCTCTTGGTCATTGTTTGGTCCTGACTGACTCATTTGGAATATAAATAGCAGTCATTTCTGCTTTGGTCAGAAACCCTGAGGGTCTTCCCCTCCAAGATTCATTCATTCATTTGTTTGTTTATTTAGGTTTTTGTGGACAAGGTGAAAGAAGAGATTCTTTGCCTCAATTGCTACACTCTGAGACCTGTTGAAGACTTGACTTTAAAAAGTCTCCCATTGCATTCTGGGTCATCTCCATCACCCTGCTCTATCTCTGGCTACTGGACCCAAATGGCTCTGGAGGGGAAAGTGAGGTCGGAGACCTTGCCCAAGCTCTCTTGCCCAGGCTCCCTCACTCAAATTCAATTCACTTGCTAGTCAGAGCATCCCTTCCCTGATGTCATGGTGCTCTTTGGGAATGAAGAGCAAACAAAAGAAACAACAACTGGGCCATTTGTGGGCTTACAAGTCAAAAAGGAGCCAGTCTATGTTTTCAAGGAGCTTATATTCTAGTGGGAAGGGGAATGGAGAAGCACACCCAGAGTAGCTAGGGAGGTCACAGGGCTAGGGAATGGAGCCTCAGGGGAGTGGATTGACATACTCTTTCCCAAGATGTGATTATCCTAGACCAGAAGAAGAGGTGAAGAAGGTGGGGAGAGACTATATTCATGAGAGGGTGGATTATACCAAAAAGATTACAGGGACAGATTTACCTGTAATAGGTAAAGCAGGGCCCACGGCCTTCTGCACTAGGGTATGTATGCTCGTAATCAATGATCAATTGGGGAATTTAGGGTTTCCCAGAGCTGAGGCTCCAGAACTGTTTGTTGTTTCCCCACTGACACTGATTCTGGATGTCCAGTAGTCTGGAAGGTACAGTGACAAGATAACAATGGCTACAGTAAAAGACTGGAGGGGTTATATCCATTCATATTATACTGAACTGTTAAGTAGACCAAAACTCATTGAGTCCATTTTTTAAGATGAAAGAGATATCAAAGGTCATCTTGTCCAAACTCCTCGTTTACACAGATAAAAAATGACAAATTCATTTGACTTTAGAGGCAGCATTTTTTTTTCATTGCCCAAAACTTGAGATTCTCTCCTGCTTCTATGTGAATTTCTGGTGTCTTTGACTTTGTTTTTGTTTTTTGTTTTTGTTTTGTTGTTGTTGTTGTTGTTGTTGTTCTTTTAATTTATATAGTTTCCGAGTAGATGGGCATGTCATTCAAGTTCTAGTTTTACGGTTTGCATCATTTCATAGAGGTTTCCCCAAATTTCTTCTATCTTTCATAATTGACATTTTTACAGGACCATGACATTCCCACAGTTCTTGTTTCTTCCTCATTTGAAAGCCACCAAAGAGAACTTTCTTCTGTGTGAGTCTTTTGCACACACTCAACTGATTGTGCTCCCACTGAGCAGACAAGGAAGGCTATTTATCACCAGCCAGCCATCACTGAAAATCTGAAGATACACTGACTCAGGTAGAAGTCATGGCTGCCCCACGTTTCTGGAGCAGGTCCACCAAGGCTCCATGAACACTGGTATCAAGTAAGAAACATGTTTCATGTGATCTAAGAACTTAGACCTGCATGGTCACTTCTACACTTTAAAAAAACCAGTTATCCATGTGTGAAACATTAATTCCATCCATAGAAAATATGATTGCTTCTTCTACGGAATCACTTGATGAAATGAACCTCTTATAAAAACCTCCATACCCTGCCCCATCCCCAACCCCCAAAATCCTAAGTCCATCGTTCCTTAGTGTCCAGTCAGCTGCTTTCCTTGTTTTTATAGACTGACTTAGAGGTACACATTTTATTTATGGAAACATAAGTATAGTGTGTTTTTTTCCCTAATTTGATGTGTATTTATCTTTGCTTTAGAAAGCTTCTATGCTTGGAATTTTGTAAACAGTGGAAAAATACACCACTTACCAAAGACCTCCCTGACCTTGCAATACACACTAAATATACAAAGAGAATATTTTTGGCAACGTCTCCTCCTTCAGAAGAACTATGCTGCTTTATAACATCTGCTTGTTGATGTCTTAGGCAGAGGTGTCAATCCTCCTAACTACCATATTAATAGACTAAGAAAAAGCCTTTTTTTTTAAGCTGCAAATTTCCACTCAAATATCTTTATAAGGGGCTTTTATAGCCGACAATATATCCTCTCCACCAACGGTAAATATTTTCTTGGATTGGAAAAACCAATAAAACCACAGCTTTGACCTTGGCAGTGGGTGAAAATAAGCTCTGTTTTTAAAGGGCTTTCATTTTCAAAATTGGTCTGCCAAATTTTCATGTTAAAATTTAATGTATTGGGCTTGTTAGGTGGCTCAAATGTTTTGCAAGATCTACCTTTGCATGACTGAGTGCTTCCCCCTCTCTGAAATAGCCAATGAGGATGAGTTCTTCACTTTCTTCAGGGAAGTTCTTTCACGTGATTTGAACTACATTTCCTTTGAATCTTTGTCCAAAAATGTATTGAAGCCTCGGTTGTACAATTACCTGAGTTTTCAAAAATAGTTTCCTAGTATAAACTGCTATTCCATTCTTCTCCAAAGAATAATCCTGACCAAAAAAAAAAAAAAAAAGTGATAAACACTTGCATCAAACTTTTTTTTTTTTAAGTATTTAATATAAACGTATTAAGTGAACCCTGACCTGCCTATTTTCCAGAAGTTAAATGTACATCCATGGGTGTTGAATATCATGGTAGGGCTGGCAAAAATCTTCAGTCATCTAGTTGAAACTCTTTTTTACAAATGAGAGAAACAGGCTTTCCCTTCATACAGCTAGAAGTCCATCTTATGATTCTTCCACTCTGGAGGACTATATACAAAACTTAAATCAACAGACTTTGATTCCACAGCTTCTTAGGTTTGGACGTAGCCAATGCAAAGAAACGGAGACAAAAAAAGAGCCATTAAATGGAGATAGAGTAAGCAATCTTGTATAGCTGGATCATACACAGCAGGGCTTCTTAAACTTTTTCCATTTGTGACCCCTTTTCTCCCAAGAAATGTTTATACAACCTAGATATATAGGTATATAATACAAATCAAATATTTACTGGTAATAAATTATAATTTCAATAGCCCCCACATTGTTATAGGAACCCACATGGGAGTGGCTCTTTGATATTTGCAAAAAATTCAGTGTACATTATCTCACTTGATCCTTGCAGCAAACTTGAGAAGTATATAGTGTGTATCATATATAGATGAAAATTATATTCTAATTTCTCAATATTAGGTGGGGCAGCAAGGTGGCACAATGGATAGAGTACCAGCCCTGGAATCAGGAAAACCTGAGTTCAAACCTATCCTGACACACTTGAATCTTGCTAGTTGTCCAATCCTGGGCAAATCACTTAATCCTGATTGTCTCAAAAGAAATTCCAACCTTTCTCCCACACGTCCCCAACTCTCCACTCACAAAACTAACATCCTCATTAAGCCCTCCAACCACTCACACTTGGACTATTAAAGGGTTTTCTGGGTGGTTTCAGTGCCTCAAGCTTCTCCCTACTCCAATCTAACCTCCAAAGTGAATTTCCTGAAGCACAGTTTTGACCATGTCACCCCTTCTATTCAATAAATCCAGACTCCCTATTATTTCCACAATCAAATAGAAGAAAGGGAATAAAAGTCTATTTTGCATCAGACAATGTGCTTAGTACTTTTAATGAAAATTATCTCATCTGATCCTCACAAGAACCCTGGAAGCATTTAATATCTCCATTTTACAACTGAAAAAAAAATGAGATAGACTAAATGACATGAGCAGGGTAACACAACCAGTAAGTGTCTGAGACTAGATTTAAACTCAGATTTTTCTGACTCTGGGCCCAGTGTTGTGTTTGGTGCTCTGTTTGACATTGAAAGTCCTTCACCATCTTGCTTCTGTTAAGGAATCTTGTATGATCCGAACATACGTATGTGAGACACTTTGCTAGAGGCCAGTCTGTAATGCTCCATTTTGTTCTTCCAAGTCAAATGCTTTTTTATAATCAACAAACAATAAACCCAGCAGGATTTTGTATTCTTTATGCCTTGCAGTCAATTGTGTGTCTATAAAGATGTGATCGGCTATAAAAAAGATCATCTGTAAAATCCGGTCTCTTCTCTTCTTCAGTTTCCATTAATATCCCCAATACATGCATAGAACATTCTCATAAAGATGAAGAAGTGGGCATATGGATAGTTATCTGGAGTGGGGAGAAAAACTGTCAGCCAGTCACTAAACTCCACGAGAAAAGAGGCAGCGTGACCTGAAGACAAAGAGGTTGTAAGAACAGGTTAAAAGCTATCTGTCTAGTACAAGGGGTACAGCAAGAAAGCTAGGGTACCTAGATCATAGAATAAGCCAGTCAGTAAAATGGAAGAAAAGTGGAAAAGTAGGAAGGACCTATGTTATGAAGGGTTTTACATGTAAACAAACAGTTTGATATTTGATCCTGGCTACTATTGGAAAACATTGGAATTATAATTATTACTATTTTAGTATCACTACTAGTAAATAATAATAACAGATGTTTATATAACATTAAGTCATGCAAAATGTTCTACATACATTATTTCCTTTGGTCATAGGAAATCTGAGGGTATTATAGGCATCAATACCTTTTTTGATGAAAATCTTTTGGCTTCTACCTTCATATCACTCCCCTTCTCTCTACTCACACAACTGTAGAGCAAATATGGGTCTTCATTACTTCGATTATTGAAACACCCTTTTAGTTGATTATAATACAAATACAAGAGAAAATCTCAGATAAAGAAAGCTCGTTGATTTGTTGACAAAGGAGTATGGAAGTAGGATGCATAGAATATGCCTTTTGGGGCCATTATGTCAGAGGGTATGAGAAAGGTGCAGAGGGCATTGAAAAAGGGATGGCCAAAGGTGACAAGCTCTCTGAAGGAAGTCAAGTAGAGTTCTTGAATATGAAGTGAATGTAAAAGGAAAGGATTGTCTAGAGAGAAGCTCATTAACAATGTTAGGAGCTCCAGAGAGCACAACAGCAGATGAAAAGGAAGGGAAAAGGAGGCAATAAGACAGTGCTGTGATGGAGAGAGGCCAGAAGAGTCAAATAGGATTTTCACTCTGGCAAGAGCAGCTCTAAAACCACAAGGTTAGAGGAAAAAAAAGCACTTGCTGGCAAGTGCTTGTTGTTAGAATATTTACCTGACCAGTAAAGGAGATGGAAAGGTTGATAGCAATGGAGATCTTTGAGATGAAGGAAGTATTCAATCATTCAATAAGACTGTTGTTATTTGTCCTTCATTTTCCATGAGAACCGATGATCTCAGAAAGGTGATATCCTGACTTGTGAGTGAATTGGATTGATTGAGGTAGGGCTGTAAAAAAGTCATTGGTATTCCTCCAGTACCATCTGGATCCAGTAGCAAGACACAAATCAGAGATGGCCCTGGATACAGGAGAAAACCATGGATTCATTAAGGTTTTTCCCAGGTTTCAGCTTATCTAAGACAATACCCATTCAGTAATTAAGCCTAGGTAAGAAATGAGGCAAAAAAAGACCTGTTTTACCTAGTCAAAAAAAAAAAAAAATCAACGTGGGAGAAAAGATTCTTAGGATCTAGCCCATAAACTCAAGATAGTCTTCTATCTTCTATTTTTATGGACTTTTCGTGATCTCTGTGACAAAAAAAAAAAAAAAAAAAAAAAAAAAAAGGACAAGGCAGTTGGTCTGCAATAAAATCAACTCCTCTATTCATTTCTGAATGTTGTGCTTCAGAAAATCTACCCTTCCATTTAACTGCAGTTTTTCAGTTTCTTGGTGTCTACCATTATTCTTTATTACGAAATGGCAATTTTTTTAAAGAATGGCAATATTAATACATTCCCTTTGATTCATGGCATTCAAATTACATCTCTACTCAATAAACTCCATTGACTCCATTTTGCTTTCTGGGTATAATATATACCCAGAAACTCTTTTCTCCTCCAAGTCTCATAAAAATCTCACCTTCTGCAAGAAGCCTTTCTAAGTTTCCATTAATGCCTTCCCTTGAATTTATATATCTATATTCTGCATCAAGTTATTTTCAATTGTCTCCCCTTTGGTTTTTTTTTTTTATTTTTATTATCATATTTTTCAGTTACTAAGTATTCTTTTTTTCCCTTCCCTTAAGAAAAAAAAAACTTTGTATCATTTAAGCAGAGTTGGTTCATAGGACTTATCCAAAAATACATTTTTTATTCTTTATATTAGGCCATCATCTTCCTGGCAGAATTTTTCTTTATTAGCAAAAAGTTGTTTGTTTTTATAATATCGATATTGTATAAAGTTTTGATTGTTCTTTTAGTTCTCAAATTCATACAAGTCTTTCAAGACTGTTAAACTGTCTTTTCATTTCTTGTAGCATAAATAGTATAACTATGAATTCCACAGGAAGAAAGCAAGGGGAGAAAGATCTCAAAGAGACATGGGAAGCCTTATATGAATCATAAGTTCTTTGAGACTAGAGAATGTTTTTGCCTTTCATTCCATCCACAATGCCTAATGTGCTGTTTGTCAAATTGTAGATTCTTAATAAATACTTATTGACTTGGATAAAAGTTCACATTTAGAATATTCAGTTTCGTTACTATTTCTAGAAGGTCTTACATTATTACTTCCAGATGGTCTAAAATTGTGTGGACATTGGTCTGCTCTGCTCCCTTTTTTAGAGCTATCACTACAGAAGCATAAAAATCTCTAATACTAGGAACTAATTTTATATTGTTTTGTCATTGTCCAAAAAAGCACTTAAAGAGATCGATCTTCTGGTGATGAGTTGGCCTTATATAGTAGGTATGCTCTGTTACCAAGAAGCATCTCCAGCTTTTAGAGTCTACAAAAACTTGTACACCTCTGGCAAATCCCTAAAAACCCACTATCATCTCCTTGTCCCCTCCATGCCAACTGCATGTCATTTCCATTCTATAATGGAAGAAGGCTTTTGTAAAAGACTCCATAGTACACCTAGATCTTTAAGCTTTGTTTGAATCTATTAAATTTCCCCATTCACACCCCATCCAGCACAGCATTTTCATTAAAAGGTTTCTCAAATTAAAATTTAAAAAAACCTTCTCAAATGGGTAGAGCTTTCATGCATTTCATTAATCAATCAATCAATGGATACACATTCATTAAATACTTACTATGTTCCTGATATTAGATATATTGTGAATTTAAAAATTATTATAATGGGAGTCATTGATTAGTGGTTGGATGGGTAAGAACTAGGATCCCGAATTCCAGCTCTTTATGTCTCCCACTAGAGCACATGGCCTCTCATGGTGTTCAGTCGTCCTCATATGAAGGGTGAAGCCTTAAAAAACCATTTAGATGTGATAGCCAACCATATAATCTTCAGATCAACCTGAAGACCTATGGACTTGAATTGTTGTTTTTAACTAAAATTTAGTATCTATTTTTGATATTGTTCTCATTATAAAGACACTTCTAGAAACACTTAAGCTTAGAAATAATTGTGTTGTCCTGAAAATGTTCCCCAAAGTAAGCAGCTTTTAGACTAATCCTGCATTTAGATTAATAAGGTAAATATATGTATATATTTATATACATATCTCACACTTATTTTTATTCATGCTTAAAGAGCCTTCTGAATATTCTTTGGCTAAGCACAGGAGAAAACCAGTCTAAGCTACTGCTGAGTTTTTCTTTAGTAAAATCATTAAAGTGGTTTTCTATTTCTGGGCTATCCCTAATGACTTTCCTCTAAACAGTCAACTTCCAGACTACTAGACAGATAACAGAACATATCTACTCCCAAATATTCACAACTAATTTTCAATCCTTCAAGCATGAAGTTAATAATATTTACAGTCTGTTAAATACATTCTAAGATTTGTCTTGCTCCAGATTTCAACCTTGATACTGTATGGCCAGTTTGGGTTACTATCTGCTAGAAATCTGGTGCTGTATTAATTAAGTTTAAATTGCAATTATCATTAATAATAACAATTAATTTTGGCATAAGCATTTCAGTCTTACAAGGACCTTTGTGCTGAGTTGAACAGTGTAGCTATCATTTTATAAATAAAGAAACAGACTCTCAGTGATTTACCCTGGCATGTAGGATGATTTGGTCCAAATGCCAGGATGTGAAGTCAGGTCTCCTGATTTGAAGTCTCAAGTGTTTTCCATGTTACCACACTGCTTCACTTTATACCTACTCATTCTAACGTGCACAGACAAAACAGATTTTTGTGAGTATAGTTGCCAAAACAGTGAATAGAAGTAGCTAGAGTGCATTTAGACCCCATGGAGAAAGATATGATATAGAGAATGAATAAGTGTAATGTTAAATAGATGGGCATTATACCATAGACTCTGTATCTCTCAATGAATCCCAAGCAAAAGGAGCCATATAGTTCATTCTCTAGGACTCAAATAATCTCAAGACATTTTATCATTTTCTTCAGTGAATAAATCTTCTCAAGTCCCCTGATAACATTTATTCCAGCGCTCCCACAATCCTTCCAAAGATCTACTTGAAGATATAATAAAAATGTCATTAGTTTCTGTCATTCAGTTTCTATTCTTTAAACTCTTTTTTTTCCACCAAAAGAAATAGAATGTCTAATAGCAACTGTCTATGTTTTCATTGCATTTCAGCTTTGTAAAATGCAGCTAACTCTGAAGAGTGGTGGAAGCATCTTGTTTGTGATGTTGACAGGAAGGAGTAGTGAAAAAAGGATAAAAGGCAAAATTCACCTTAGGTAGTCTTACTGAAGGGAAACTTGAAAATTATACTCAGGTTCATAGCATTCTGTGGGCCAGTATTTACCCAACAGTGCAGCCAGCATTTTGTCTATATGGCTCCTTTACTAGATCGAATGAAAACAAATGAGTACAAGAAAAAAAGAAGAGGGAGGAGGAAGGAAGAGGGAGAGAGAGATAGAGAGAGGGAGGGGAAGAGAGAGAGAGAAGGAGAGGGAGGGGAGAGACAGAGACAGAAAGAAAGACAGAGAGAGGGAAGGAAGGAAGGAAAAGGGAGAGGGAGACAGAGAGAGGGAGGGGGAAAGACAGAGGGAAGGAGAGGGAGGGAAGAGAGAAAGAGAGAGAAAGACAGAAAAAGAGACAGAGAGACAGAAACAAAGGGAGAGAGGGAAGGAAGGAAGGAAGGAAGGAAGGAAGGAAGGAAGGAAGGAAGGAAGGAAGGAAGGAAGGAAGGAAGGAAGGAAGGAAGGAAGGAAGATTTAAAAAAAGTAACTTCTGTTCCTCCCCACACGCTCACAGACATATTGTCCCACAAGTCCCTGCCCAATGTTGTAAAGGACAACACACATGGCTACCTCAGGGTAATTTGCAGAAGCATACTAGTTGCTAGAGACATGTCAGGAGCTGAAAAGTATTTTCTCATCATTTCCAAATAGGATGTCCAAGAGAGCAAGTCACTACAGAAGAAGCAAATTAATTCAAAAGAGATTGGCCCAGGTGTTTTATGGCCTGGATGTGAAAGGGGAGCTGGAGCGGGGAGCCTGGGATCTGACTCATAGAAGAGGTCAAATGTGTCAGGGCTACTGGCTATCTCACAACAGAGATCTGTCCATTCACTAGAGAAGGAGCTTTCCAGCAGCTGAAATTAGGGAAGAAGAGAGAGGCTGCTGCTGTTTGTCCTTCATTGTCGGGGCTGAGATGATCAAACAAGATGCCAGCTCAGGAGATGACACCAGTAACTGTCAGAAACAACCAACGATGAGAACAACAAAAGTGGCTTACAGCTGGACTGAGCCAGCATCCCGAGAGACGACATCATCAGAACAAGAGCCAGCATTAGCACCTCTGCAGGAAAGCATCGATTCCAGAGAGAAGAAATATTCCAGCGTGAACAGAATTTTCAGACAAGAGCTTTCCAAACTCTTCTTGTCATCTCCTTCTGGTTATCAGAGATGTGTGCTGTCCTTCCAGGAATTGGTCTGCAACTTGTGGGAGAGTGTGCCAGAGGGAGCAGGTTTTTTCCTTTTGTTATTGTTGTTGTTGTTGTTGTTGTTTTTAATATGTCTATTTGGTCTGGAAAAAGAAACACATTGGTCAGGGCTTACAAGGAGAGTTTGGGGTGGAGTTTTCCAAGTTTTGTATTTGCAGGGAGCACAGCTTCATTCATTGACATGCCAGTGAGTGATCCTCCTAACTGGAATACTTCAAAGATCCATATTTTTTTTGGCAAGAATACATCTTTTCCTGGTACAAATTACAACTTCCTCTTCTGTGAGTTATTACCTGCTCTTTGGTAATAAACTGCTTTGAATTTAACCAAGCTGGATCTTCTTGTGATAGACAGATAATTCATTCTGGAATGAGACATCCCCTTCACTTCTACCTCTAAAGACCAAGAATAAAGACCGAGGACTTTTGCTTATCCTGACTCTGGCTGATTCTAAGGCATCCAGGGTGCTAACTAGATCTTCACAGGCAGTGAAGATGATGAAGATGGATTTTTAAAAAAGGGAAAAAGGCAAAAAAAAAAAAGAGAGACATTCCTGCTTAGATAGATGTAAAGAAATTAAAGTCAAGAGATACAACCCAGAAGTACATAATTCTGCTCTCTTCATGATGTTTGTCCTATTCTTCCTTATTTGGATCCCTCTGAAAAACTAGAAGAAATATTTTATTTTTTTTATGTTCCAAACTATGCCAAATCTGAAGGTTGGTGAAGTTTTTTTTTTTTTTTTTTTTTTTTTTTTTTTTTTTTTTTTTTTAAGAGCAGTCAGTTTTTAATTAAGTAGATCATAATAGGAAAGCCAGTTCTTCAATCCAGTCAATATTACTTACTGAGACCCATTTTGGGGAGTAGAGCTGAGTGGAGGAAGGGTGATAAATTATGTACTAGCATCCCCATTTCCAAATAGCCAGAACCCACTTGTGTATTCGCTTGTAATTACAATACTGTCAAGAATAGTTAGGCTGCCAAGCTCCTATAATCAAGTAGGTTCAAATCCCAGCCCTGCTATTTATTACCTGTGTGACAATGCATTCTTCCTGTTCTTCTAAACCAACTATTCTTCTTTCTTGATAATGTCCTGAGCATACAATCATGTAATGCATTGGTGTTACACTTGGGACCATAGACTGAGGGAAAAAAAATACAGTGTCTCCAGCTACATAGTTCAGATAGCCAGTAGACCAAAAATCCAAATCAGTTCTAAGAAACATATAGTCAATAGAGGTAGCATATCTTAAAGAATTACATTTTGATAATGCTTTATTAGAGAGAGAAAGAGAGAAAGAAAGAAAGAAAGAAAGAAAGGAAGGAAGGAAGGAAGGAAGGAAGGAAGGAAGGAAGGAAGGAAGGAAGGAAGGAAGGAAGGAAGGAAGGAAGGAAGGAAGGAACAAGGAAGGAAGGAAGGAAGGAAGAAAGGAAGGAAGGAAGGAAGGAAGGAAGGAAGGAAGGAAGGAAGAGGGAGGGAAGAAGGGAGAGAGTAAGGAAGGAAAGAAAGCCTTTTCACACATCTTGTCATGTTTAATCAACAGCCTATGGAAGTAGGAAGTAAAAGTATCATTCTCTGTAGATAAGGAAAGTAAGTGATCTGCCTAAGGCCATAGAGCTAGTTAATTGGAGATTCAAAAGGAAATTTAGCTAAATCTCCCACACTAGGATGCTTCTGCAACATAAAAGAGGATAAATAGATAGTTGAAAATCATTTAAAATCATTTCTGAAATAAAATGGATTAATAAATTTGCAGGGTTTGGTTCTTTTTGGTTTGTTTTATTTGGTTTTGTTTTGAAACTCAAGCATGTGCAGAACTAGCTGGAATCAGATCATGCAAAGATGATCCCCTTCTGCACCCACATTGTAGAGCTCTCTCATTATCCTTCAGTACTACATCTCTGCATTTGAAGTTTCAGCTCTTAAGGTCTAGTAAGGAAGCACACTAAAGCCAACTCATGATATTTTTCCCCAAGACTGCTTGACTTACTTTCACTTGTGATTTCAGTCAGGATTTCACTGAAGGTCTCCAGAGGAGAAAGGTAAATAAGGGATGTATTTCCTTGCAGAGAGAACAAAGCTTTTAAACAGAGTGACCTAGAGTAATTAGAATTGCAAGCAAGACTTTTTAAAGTGAGATTCAAGTGACAAGTTGAGAGAACGGGAAAAATAATGAGAAATGTCATCATTTAATGGGGATCACTTAGAGACCTAAGGAGGATTCTGTATTAATATACCATAATTTATTCAATCATTCTCCAGTTTTGATACATAAAAGTTATTTCTAAGTTGTTGTTTTTTTAAGAATTACAAATAAAATTTCCTCATTTTTTTTTTAATGGATAGATCCTCTTTTCCATTTTTTCTGATATTTTTAGAACTAAGCCTCTACTATCATGGTGAAAAGGCAAGATACTTAAGTGACTCAATGTATATTGCCCTATTGCTTTCAAAATGTTTGTATAAGTCTGTAGCCCTAGTACCATATAAATATGTGTGCGTTCACTAACTTAATAATTTCAGTGAATAAAACACATTAACTTAATCATTGTTTCGATATACATGACTGATTTTAAAGGGTTAGGAGCATTTTCAGGTAATTATTAGCAGATTGTTTCCTCCTTTAAAAAGTATCAATTCATATACGTTGACCATGACTCCATTGCTATAGTCTTATAGATATGTATCAGATAATTATACCTCTTGAATGACACATTCTTATCTAATTGATTTAGTGAAAACATTTTCCCCAATCCTTTTCTCTTCTTTGAATTTTAAAGTTATTACTTTTGCTAGAAAAATCTGTTCATCTTTTAATAACCAAACATCAAATTTGTCTTCCTTTCTTTCGTTTGATTGATTGTTCTTTATTTTATAGTTAAGACAAAAGTATGCCTTTTTATTCCATGAATATTTGTTATTATGCTTCAATTGCTAATCCTGTTCTATTTTATTATAGTGTATGATATGTGGTCTGAAACCTAATTCATTTTTCACTATGCCTCTATTAAGTTTTTTCAACAGTTTTTATTATATTGTGTTATTAGATACCTGGGTTTTTTTAATATTGTTTTTTTTAATAACCTCAAACTTATTCAAGTTTTCTATACTGTTGCATTGACATATTTGTCATTTTTTTTCCAATTCCAGATACTTTTTATAATTATTGCTTTGAAGTATATTTATACTTCTTGTAGGGCAAGATCCCCTTTACCAAAAAAGGTTGTGTGTGTGTGTTTTTTTTTTCTCTCCCATAAGCCTTTTTGTCCATACCAATCTACTGTTTTATGTGAAGTTTGCTATGAACTTGTCTTTTATAGAAAGTAGCCTATTGGTATTTATTGGTGTTTCGTTGGGACAATAATAACATTTAATCACATGTTCCTAATCTAATCACAAGGAAATAATACCCCTTCATAAGTTCTTCAATATTTTGTTCCAATCATTTAGAATTTGTTATATTTTGTCTTTATGTTAAGAGGATATTTCTTTTTCTAATCACTTTTCCTGTTTCTTTCTGTTAGTATGTAGAAATGTAAATGATTTTGTGGATTTACCTTATAGCTTGATACTTTACTAAAGCTCTTTATCATCTTAATGTTTTTGTTGACCGTGTTGAGTTTTCTAGGCATAGAATTGTAATCTTCAAAGAAACATTTTAACTTCTTTATTCTCATTGTTTATTCTTTTAATTTTGTTTTTATACTTTATTGCTGTTGTTTAGATTTCTATAACTCTATTAAGTATTCTACTCAATTTCAACAACCAATTTTACAGGAAGAAAGTTTTCAGTAGGAGAGCTCTTGATTAGCTCAACTTTGTAAGGGTTATTATTCTCTGCCTGGCAATATAGCCATTTTGACTATTTTGACTTTTTCTCTTTTGCATCTTTCTTACTCTTTGTTGCTTTTAATCTTTTGTTCACTTGCTATCAATCAACAGCAGAGATGTAACAGTTTTGCACATAGTAGGTATTTATATGCTATTGGGTGAATAAATGAAAGGATGCTACAATCATTTTGGTTTCATGAAATACTTTGGGAAGCCTATTAAAATCCAGTTTGTTCAGTTATATATCCTAGGTGATGGCCTCATACATTATCATCAGAGAACTATTGAGTTTGGGTATCTATTGTATATCTTCCACAATGTTCTTTAAATGAGTTTTTCTATGCTATTTATAGCACATTTATAATAGTTTATTTTAAAATTGATATTTATCTATGGAAGTAATTTATATACATATATACTTATTTTATCTTATCTTATAGACTATAAGATTCTTGAAAGTAAGAACTGAGTTTTATACTCTTAGTGATTCCCAAAGATCAAACCCTAACATATTGTGTCATATCATGGGTATTCAAAACATTTATTGGATGGATGGATAAACTTCAGAAGAAACAAAGCAGTGACCCTGTGACTTAATCTTCCCCAACCCTCTTGAGTTCTTCACTACCTCTTACGCCATTTTCTATTTTAGTCAACATGAGTGGGCTCTTTTGTACTCTACTTCTGGTTCAGAAGAGTGAGGAAGGGAGGTATTAGGAAAGCATTTTATTTTTTAATTTTCTGCCTGGATGCTTTAGTTGTTATTAAAATATTGTCAAAGGGAAGGCATTTGGAAGAAGAGAAACAAGAATGATTAACTTCGATTAAGAATGACTTGTGAGAAAAAGATTAAAAGACTCAAGGGGAAGTAAAGATTAAGGTTAGAGGTCATAAAAAGATCCCAGATATCCAAACAGCAGAGGGGACAAGTTATGGATATGACATAAAACCTTTTCTGTTTATAAAATATTCTACTCGAGCAACCCAAAGGCATTTTGTGAGCACCTACTATATGACCAGCATCATAATATTAGTGATTTGTTCAACAACCTAGTAAATTTAGTCAATATTGTCTTTCTTCTTTTGATGCATGTGAAAAATAATACGTGAAATTCTGTCAGTCTAGACCTTTAAAACTGAGACTGTCAATGGCTCCCAAGTTGTCACATATCCCATTGAAGTGACGTTCTATTTTTAGAAACTCTTTAAGTGTTTGTGTTTGAGGACTAATGTCTGTTACAACTTCCTCTGCAGCTGAGTTCAGTAAATGTTCTTAAAATGGGCCTTTTTGTTTTGCTTAGTAAACTTTCTGGAGTTCTTACAAAAATTCTAGTAACAAATAATATTTCTTTCTTTCTACTTAAGAGCAATGGGAAGGTCAGAGTGGGAGAGAGAAGAGAGATAGCAATAGAGGAAGGTTTCATAATAGTATCCCTTACATCTTCCTTCAAAAAAGCTTAATTTGCCCTTAGCCACAAAAACACAGTGACTATTTTTACATGGGTTTTTTTTTTGGTAGAATGAGAGTTTAGAATGCAAAAAGCAGATAAGCCACATGGTCTACTTGTGTTTGCACAAGTGTAGAGAAAATCAGAGAGAAGCATTATACATACAGTGAGCTACAAAGCTGATGCTTTGAGGACCAAAATTTTGCTGGGACCCAAGAAAATTGATAAAGGGATCAAATTTTACTAATTATTATTATTATTATTATTATTCACCCACTATGTGCCAGGTACCATGCTAAGCACTTTAGAAATATTTTCTCATTGGATTCTCATGGCAAGGTAGGTGCTACTTTTATCTCCATTTCAAAATTGAGAGATTAAGTGATCTAGCCAGGGTCATACAGCTAGTAAATAACAGATCTGAAGGGAACTCAGATCTTCTTGACTCCAGGCCCAGCACTCAATCTATTCTGTCACTTGGATGCCTAGATATATGTCAGTATTTTAGAAATTGCTATGGTCTTCCTGTTATGCTGTGAGAAAAAATGGCAATATTTTTAAGTGGCCAGCCAGAAAAGTTTATAGGGCATATAGTTCATTTATTATTGTTCCTTATGGGGGAAGTATGGATTAAAGAATTTTAAAGAAGGATAACTTAAATCTAGTTATCCTCTCAGGGTTTTGACAGAGTGGACCAAGCAGTTGACCAACAACCAGCAGGTATTCTTGGATCACTTACTTACCTAATTTTGTACCAAAGCCCTATAGTGGACATGACAGATGGACAACAATGTGGAGAAGGAGCTCATCAACTGAACCAAAACTGGACAACAGGGAATTAGAGAGAGAACCTATAGAAAGGGCAATATCACATTCTATAGCCACCTCTGATCTAAGCTATTGAAAAAAATGAAGGACAAAAAGAAGAGAAGGAATAAAAGAAATAAATTCTTTTTTTAATGTTTTCTATATCTTCTATCTTCTGCCTTCCTTCCCCCACCAGGCATTTAGAAATCACAAGTTTTTTATATAAAGAATTTTTTATAGCAATACTTAAAGATCTAAACTGGACATAGTGTCAAAAGACCTGAATTCAAATTCTACCTCTACCAATTACTAGTTATGTGAATTTTAAAAAGTCATTTAACCCTCTTCCAATCTATTTGCTCCTTTGAAAATGAAGGCGATAATATAGTTCTATTTATATCACAGGATTTCATGACATTTAAATGAGATCACTCATTTTTTAGAATTGCAAAGTCCTAGACAAATACAAGATGACATTATTAGAAAATATATGGTGTGTTACATGGAACAATTATGTATTTTAAAATATAATAAGTTTTTTCTTTATAATATTTTATTAATATCCTTTTAAAATATTATTATCATTTCCCATTTCCCCCCACATTTACCCCTGCCCTCAATAAGACTCTCAAGAGCACAAAGATCAGCTACCCAGAATAGATGAACATATGATTAAATAATTATATGCCCCATTCTGTGTCAGCAATCCACCAATCCTCCTCTCTGAAAGGGAAGAGGTATAGGTATATTTCACCAATGGTTCATTGAAATCATGAAGAGCCACTATATTTTTCCAAATCCTGATGTTTTGCAATCTTGTTTCTTTTTTGTTGTTGTTGTTATTGTTATTTCCTAATGGATCTTTTACATTTCTAAATTTAATTACTCCTATTGTCCTTTGATTACCACAAAGTCAATGAAATTTAGTTTCTCATACAATCCTGTGATTATCACAAAGTCAAAGTCCTAGGTATAAAGGAGAAACTCTTCTTTCTTTCTAATGAGAGCTCCATACAAGAGTTGATAGAATAATCATGTTCAGAAAGGAGTCCATTTTAAATTGTAGCACGTTATGGAGATCAAACTGCTGAACTAGTGACATAAGCCCAGGTAAGACTCGGCTTTGGTAAATAGACACAAAGTTAAAGGAATGTTATAAAGGATATTATTTTTTTTTCCATTTCCCTCCATAACTTTTACTTGGTAAGAAAAAAATAAGGGTGGGGGGAGAGGCAGTACACTCTAAGAGTTGATGATAGACTTTCTTAGAATGCATTAAACTAGACAGAAAGAGTAAAAAGAAGGTCACAAGGGGGAATCAATAGGTTCTGTGGGAGGGGTCGTTGATGCAAGAACTGAACATTAAACAATTCTGCTTCAAAGACCTTACATTTTACTGAAGGGAAATAAGTTCCAACAGATAATTCTAGGCAGCTAGTGACTCAGGAGTACTGAGTTCAAATCCAGCTCTAGATATAACTGTGTGACCTCTGAGCAAGTCATTTAATCATTGTTAGTGTAGTTTCCTTAAATGCAAAATGGTTTGATATAGGTCATATCTCCCAGGGTTGTTATGACAATCAAATGAGATATTTCTAAAAAGTGTTTAGCACAGTATCTGATACATAGTAGGTACTACATAAATGCTCGATCCTTTCCCCCATAACTGAATACAATATAATTTGAGAGAGAAAAAAAGTAAGGATTGAATTTAAAATAGAGAGAGAAAAAGGTGAGGAGGGAGTGCATTTGAGGAATGTAGAATGCTCTCAGCAAAGACAGAAAGTGAGACATGGGATGTTTAGTTTAGGGGACAGCAAAAAGGCCAATTTGTCTAGATCCCAGAGCCCAAGAAGGAAAGAAATATGAAGCAAGACTGGAAAAGTAACTTGATGCTAGCCCTAGAAAGTTTTTTATTTGTATTGAATTTTTTTATGGATATATTAATTTAATTTTAAATGTATTTCTTACCTTTCAATTACTCAGTGAACCTTATTTTGTTTTTTCAATTTTATTTTTTTAATTTACACAATACAACAAGCTTTTCCATAACACAGTACCATAAAAAAGATGATTATACAGAAAACTGCATATTTACTATGCACAACTTGCTATTTCTTTCAAAAATACAACCAAATTATCATATAAATTTCTTTTTTTTCTTTTTTCCCCTCACAAATAGGTGTATATGTATGTATATATGCTTATATACACACACACACACAAATATATATATATATATTATATATACATATATACATATATATATATATATATGATATCAATTTTTTCTCTGGATTCAGATAGTATTTTCTTCATATATTCTTTATGCTAGGATCCAAGACCACCCTTCTTTTTTCATTCCTCCATTTGTACCAGACACACTGTTTTCCAGAGCTAAGGCCAACAAGCACACTGTGTCTTAAATTTGACCTAACAATAATCCATTGCATTCTGGGTAAATTTTGTTCCAACTATATCACTGAATTGGTGGACCCTGAGCTGAGGAAAGCACCAACAGTCCTAAACATGAAGCCTTGCTATGAATGGACTTTTTGTCCCTAGACTACTGTGTCTCACTATGTAGTACCTCACCACTATTGCTAAGCTGCCTCTTTTTAATTCTTTATCTAGCCACAAATATATAAATCAAGATTTAGCTCCACTGCCTCAGGTGTCTTACTGAAGGAGAACCCAACACATGTCTAATTTCTCTCCCCCAATGAGATGAAGAAGGTTTTTGTTGTTGTTGTTGTTGTTGTTGTTGTTGTTGTTGTTGTTTTGCTTTTACCCTGAATGAGCTCTTTGGTATTTTTGGAGTTAACAATGCTTGCAAAACCTCTGTGACTATTTGGTCCTTTATTACCAGAGTTGATAGTTATATTCATTTAGACATTTATAATAGGCAAAATAATTAATGCACGAAAAGTCATTCTCAAAACAGTATTGTTGTTACTGTATACAATGTTCTCTTGGTTCTGTTCAATTTGCTCTTCATTATTTCATGCAAGTCTTTCCATGTTTTTCTAAGATCACTGAACTGATCATTTTTTAATAGCACAGTGGTATTCCATCACAACCACATACCATAAATTGTCTAGCCATTCACCAATTGATGGGCATCTCTTGCAATTTCCAGAGTTTTTTGTTTTTGTTTTTGTTTTTTTGCCAACACAAAGAGAGCTGCTATAAACATTTTAGAATATATAATTTCTTTTTCTTTTTTCTCCTAATCATCTTTGGAAATAAATCAAGTAGTAGTATTGCTGGGTCAAAAGGAATAGGCAGTTTAATAACTCTTTGGATATAAATCCAAATTACTCTCCAAAATGGTTGGCTCATTTACAATAATTATTAATAACCAATATCTTGGCATGATTCAGGGACTCTAAGTTGTTTCTAAATTGCTCGTTTTAAAAAGTTTCAATTTTTCTTGAAGGTATTACTGATAATGAAATTGCATCAACTCTATATCTTGGTGAGACCCTACTCAAACTTAAAAGAAATTTAATCAGGAAGGGGAAGCCCATTGTGTTCTGCTCAGGCTTGAATGGGGTATATATTTTTTGAATTGGTAGCTGAAAGTCATGAGTGGTATTGTATAGAGATATTTTCCCTATCCAAGAGATACTCAGCCCTTTATTTTAATATTCTCCAGCTCCAATTTTTTTAATAAATTAGATTTGATTTCCATTCAATAGCCCACTTACTAATCTGGAGTATATAAATTTAGTCACCACTATGATTGTCTTTGGTCTGAGAGATGGCCAAATGATCCTCCTGCAATCTTATTAATAAAAAGATTAAATTACCTAGGAATTATGTCTCTCAAAACTTTTTAAATGCCACATATCCCAATTTTCCCACATCTTGTCCAATATTTGTCACTTTCCCTTTCTATCATTTTAGCCGATCTGGTAGGCCTGAAATGTTATCATGACGTTTTAAATGCTCAGCTGAGGAACCATATTTTATCCTAGAAGTAATAGGGAGCCACCGAAGAATTTTGAGCACAAGAGCAAAATGATCAAACCAGTAGTTTGGAAAGATGACTTTAGAATCAATGTGAGGATGGGACTGGTTCAGGGAGACTCAGTCTGAGCTCTTATCATGGTCCAGGCAAGATGATGTGAGAATCTGAAAGGGGGTTGTGACTATATGAGTGCAGGGATGCAGGATGAGCTTCGAGATGGAATGAACAAGACTGGAGACTGCAATTTGTACTTTCCCATGTGATCCTCTTTTCCCGTTCCATTTGGTATATAGAAATGCTAATTTTGGATGCTTGCTAACTTCAGGATAAAAGACAGTTTAAAAATAAAACGGGTCATCCAGAGAGGGTGGGGGAAATGTAATTTGGTAACTTATAATATCAGGAGCGGGGTAGAGTAGATTGTCTGGGATTATGACTCCAATGTTGTTAAGCCATGTGACTCAAAGAATGATGGGGAAGGGAGAAGTCTGAAGGAGAGACAGACCTCAGGGGAAAGATAACATGTTCTGTTTTGGACATGCCGAGTTGGAAATGCCTACAGGGCAAAGGTGTCTAGCTTGTAGCTGAGGAGCCAGCATTTCTAATGGCCAAGTTTTCCAGAACAGATGAAAGAAAACAAGGAAAGCCTTTTCATCTTATTAATGTCTTAAAGAAGAGCCAAAGTTGGGGTAATATATGAGTCTCGTAGGTTAAGATACTGAATTACAAGCTATACAATGGTGACGGAGCAGCAGATGTGATCTCCAGCACGCTAATAAAAATGACAATTATTAAAGAATAGATGCATCCTTAAGTAGCTTGTCCCGTGTTTACTGTCCTCCCTGCCACCTGCCCAATTTTTCATCGGTCCAGTCCGGCACGTTCTATATCCTTTCCCAGTTACGCTTCCCCAGAGGATATTCTGAGCATCCACCATTCTCTGCCTGTGAATTTCAAATTCCAAATTTAGCCCCCTTTCTTTTCCCATATATGGGCACAATTTAGCATCAGGAATCTGGCTGACAGGAGGAGGCTTCAGCAAGTGTTTAAGCCCAGCCAGGCAGTCCTGGTGCTCCTGGCTAGAGGAAAAACAATTACTGCTTTTATCAGGCCTTTCCTATGGATGGCCCATTCACTTGTGGGAGGAGGAAAATGTGCTTGGAACTCAAAACAGTAAAACTGTAATAAGTCAAAGCTTTTCCCTGAAAAGAAGGAAGCCATCTGATGATAATCAATTCCATAAACAAGAGTTTTATGAACATAACTATCACACATTTGATGGCACTTTACCATAATAATAAAACTTATTTGTATAGCACTTTAAGATTTGTAAAACACTTTTCCCACAGTTACTCTGTGAGATAGATAGTACAAGTAGTAATGATAATGCCAGTTGTTGTTATTGCTAGTGTTTATATAGCACTTGCCGTACACCAGGCACTGTATTAGCACCTGTAAATATTAACCCATTTGATCCTAAAACAATCCTAGGAAAGAGGGCCTATTATTATCCCTGATTTATAGTAGAGGAAACTGAGGCAAACAGATTTGTTCAAGATCACACAGTTACTAAATGCTGGAGACTCAGTTGACTTCCTTTCTTCTCAGAAATCTCCTTAACTCAAGGCCTAGCACCTCTCTACCACACTACTAGCTGCCCATGTAATGTTGCCACTATTTTGCAAATGGGAAAACTAAGATTCAAAGAAGTTAAATTATAACCATCTAGCATCAAACAGAAATGTAGCTGTTCTGATTCCAAGTTTCCTCCTGTATCTACTATTATACCACACTGCCTAGAAAACACTTTGTCCTCATATCATAACAGCAGGCAATACACACAGTGAAGCTTTACCACTCTATACTTAGGAAGTCAATTTATTGAACCCATGTAAGACTTTACATTTAAATGAATTGTCAGGTTTTCACAGGCACTCCTTTCTAGTGTTATTCAGTCATGTTAGTCATATCTGATTGGATCTTCATGATCCAATCGGGGAGTTTCTTGGCAAAGATACTGGAGTGGTTTATCATTTCCTCCTCCAGCTCATTTTAGAGATGAGGAAACTGAGGCAAACAGGCTTAAGTGACTTACTAATCAGTGTCTGAGACAGAATTTGAACTCAAATTTTATTGACTCCAGATCTTGAACTCTATCCATTGTATCACTTTAGCTACCCTCCCTTCTAGAGAGTTGACCACTAATGGTAAGGGAGGTACAAAGCAAACATCTAATTTAAAAAAAAAGACAACTGTAATGAGATAGCAACACAATATAACTCTCTTCCCTGCATCTGAGTACTTTTCCAGCAAATCATCCTGCCAAGGAACACACACAATGCCTAGGGAATACATACCACTCTCAGAATCCTAACAACACAAGCATGGGTCAGCCTCCTCACTCTTGTAAATGTTGAGAGGAACAAACTAGTTTGAGTTCTGAGATATGAAAGATTGGCCAGATCTTCCAGGTACGAGGTTATGCCCATTCATAATGGATAACAGCATGCAATCACTGAAAGGCTTTCTTTTTTTTTTTTAACAAATAAACTTTATTTTAAAATGCACACTATGTGTTTCCAACTTATACAAATTGTCTCCTTGGTAACTGAATTATAGCAGCATAAATGGAAGATTTTTATTTTCCACTTACTAGAACAAATAACCTCACATTTATCTGTGGATGTCATATAATAGACTCAACAAATAATTTTAAATGTATCTATAACAAAAACTCCTGACTTACCTCATATAGTTGTCATGAAATATAGTCAGAGGTTGGTAAAATTCTTTACAACCATCAATTCTGGTACTTCATTGGATCTGTGAAATCTTCAAACTGGACGGTACATTTAATTGGATTTAATGTTTATACTGAATAATCTCCAATCTTCCAAAGCTGCTCTAATCTCTCTGCTAATCCCCAATTTCCAATCTCTAAGGGCTTTTGCATACCTCCCATTTCTTTTCCCACTTTTTATTCTCCCTCTTTTATTTGCCTTTTACAGTCTTTGATGATGACTTCCAAGAAGCTTCTTTACACTTGAGAAGAATTCCTATCACTCTTTGAGCTTTTTAGTGTGAGCATTTTGTCCTCGTCTAAGTTGATGTTTTGGTCTTCCCTATCACCATTGTGGCTTTCCATGGTTAAAGTTCTTTTTTGTTTCTTGCTCATTTATTTTCTTCCTTTCATTCTTTTTTCCCCTATTTTGTAACTTTTAAGGTTGAGCTCTGCTCTTGGGGTAAAGGAAGCACTGTCCTAAGTTTTCCAGGCAGCTCTGAGCCTTGACTTTGAGCAAAGGGGCCTGTTGTGCTTGGCATCTTGCTCACAGCAGGGAGTAGCTGTATATGCTCTCTCTCCAAGCAACAGCCTGCTTTCCTTAGGTGGCAATTTGTCTTCTGAATTGGGACTGGATGCTGCCCCCCTGGTCTGATCCACTATTAAAGCAGGACTGAGAACTATGATTAATTCCCTCTAACTGGATTTACAGGACACTGCCAGAGCTGGGCTGAACACCCCTCTAACTCCAGTGAGACTGATGGTTCTTGAAGTCCTTCCAATCTACTTTGAGTGGGATAATGGTTTCATTCCATCAAACTCTCTTCAGAGTCTTGGTCCCAGGGGACTCGCTGAAAGACTTAAGGGGGACTAAATGTGTACCAAGAATGCCCAGGTATAAGAAATTGATTATGATCCAGTCAAACTTGGCCTCCTGGATCTAATAGGGCTTCCAGTTCTCATCAGTCTCCTTAGGTTTTTCCCAGGTCCTGTATCTGCCACAAAGAATGGTTTAAAAGTTTCCCTTTTCAATCATCAACAACATCAAGTATTTGTTGTTTTTACCAGTATATCTGCTAAGCAAAAGAGAGTGGCTATGAGTTATCTTAAAAGGTCAGCCTTCAGAGTGGGAAGACATCAAGACATTTTTTTTAAAACAAACTCAGCAATGAGAAGAGATAGATGTACTATGTTTCCCCACTGAAATAGGAATGACAGGTGGACCATGGACTAAGAAGGTAGCAGCTGTGGCAGATATTCCTATCAAAAACATCAATCTTTGGTTTATTCAGAACTTAACTTACCTTCAGTCCATAGCTAAAAAGCAGAAGAGCCCATGTCCTCTCAGTGGGTTGGTGGGGTTCTGACCACTTCTTGAACCTGTCTTTGGCAGTTGAGCTGTAAGGTTTTAAGGAGAAGAGCATCTCTTGAGAGTCTGATAACTTGAGTATACATGGACCTGTTTCTGTTCCATTGCAGTGTTTGTGTCCCTTTGAGAGATTGAACATTGGGATGTATTGTGAGATGGTAGAAGGTGTCAAATAAAAATAGCTCACTCTCTAGGCAATGAGGACTGTCTACGATATCACTGACACTCACACTCTGAACTACCCCTGAGCTCTTCCCTATTCTTTGACATGCATGTGTCAGAGGTCAAAAAGTCCAGCTGTCTTAGAGCTCTAAGACTGGAGGCAGCAAGAAGATCCTCACTCATCAATTCCCTGCCTACATGGCTTTTGATGGTAATACTCTTTGATTTTGAGTATAAGCTATGGCTTCTTTTTGAAATACTTTACAAGAGCCCATGAAGGGAATTCATCTAAATTAGGAAAAGAGTATAAAAGAGCATTAAAATGACTCTCATGCAATGATTAATATGATATAAAATTAAGGAGAGACAACAAAACAGCTCATTATTAATAGCATGCTGTCCAAATTATTCCTCATTTCTCTAAATAATCCATATTCTGTTTGGAGTGAGAAGGAAAAAATATTTTGTAATAGATTGAGTTGTGGGGAGATTTTGAAGGGGGACAACATTTGTTAGAAAGGATATATTGTGTCCAAATTTAAATCTTGTCTTTGAGAGAGAGAGAGAGAGAGAGACAAAGAGACAGAGATAGAGAGAGAAAAAGATAGAGAAAAAGAGACTGAGAGACAGAAAGATAGAGACACACTGTGAGAGAATGCCATGTTCTTTATTAAAATGATGATAACCTAGTGCATAGAATTGAAGTCTTTTTTTTCACTATTAGTTTCAATAGTATTTTTTTCCATTACATGTAAAGATAGTTTTCACCATTCATTTTTATAAGATTTTGGCTTCCAAATTTTTTCTTCCCTTTTTATCTCCTCCCTCCCAAGCAAGCAAGCAATCTGATATAGGTTATACATGTCCAGTCCTTTTAACCATATTTGAATAGTCTTTAGTTATAAGAAATATGGCCTCCTCATAAAGTGATGTTGAATCCATTATAAAAGGAAGCCTCTCCCAGTACAAAGCTTATTCCGATCCCACTCTTTGCCCCAACGTACCCACCTAATGGTCATGGGAATGCCGATGGCATTCTCTGGAGTTGCCTGAGGATGACAGAAATGATAATAATTGACATTTAGTTAGTGCTTCAAAGCTTGCAAATCACTTTAGACACATTATCCCACTGAGCCTTATAATGGCCCCAAAAGCGATTGAAACATTATTTGGGAAACATTTTGTGCTCAAAACAGTCACTGCCAATTATTTTTATTTTTTTTCCAGATGTCCAGTTACCAGAACATCCCAGGACATATTCCCAATATGACAGCGAGATCTTACTCCGGTTGACTCCCTGAAAGATTGCAAGTAAGTAGGACTTTCACACTTCCTCATCACTGCCAAGCATGTCCCAGTACCAAAATTAGTTTTGTGGATTTTCCTTGCCTTAAACTTTGAGAAAATACAGTCATCAATCCATCAGCTAGATGTTAGGCACTAGTGATACAAGGAATAAAACCAGTTATGGTATAATGTGGGGGATCCACACATAGTGTGTTTCAGTAGTTTTAGGGCAGTTTTGAGCTTTAAGTAGCTACAAAACTAAATGGAAAGAAAATTAAGGTGAGTTAGAAGAGAGAGCTCTAGCAATTAGTGAAAATCTTAAAAGGTTTCATGCAAAAGGTGATGCTGAAGCTGAATCTTGAAGGAAGAGAAAGTTTCTAAAAAGTAGAGTTTGTCTCCCAATCACAGAGAATGGAAGGAAAGATCAGTGACAGGAGATTTATGTGTAGGAAGAAGGAGCAGGCCATTTAGGCAAGATCACAGTGTGCTGGAGGGGGAGTATTGTCCAATGAGATGGGAAAGAAATAGTGTAGATGATATATAATAAATGTAGAATCTTTTGGATATCACATTCAGTTAGGAGCCATGTCTTTAAAAAAGACATTTATTGGAATCAGGGAACATGATCACTAAACATCAAACTACTTCCAAGTGAAAGCATCCTCTCTCCAGGAAGGCTTAAGAGCTAGTACTCCCAATCCATTACGGCAGAGTTCCTTGAATGTGGATCACAACATAACATTCTCAGTCGTTTTGTTGTCGTTCACTTACATTTTGTTTTTTTATTCATTTACTTTCTTTTTTGATCTGATTTTTCTTGTGCAGCAAGAGAATTGTATAAGTTTATATATCTTGGATTTAATATATATCTTAACAGGTATAACATAGAGAATTGCTTGCCATCTAGGGAAGCATCTGGGGGAAAGGAGGAGAAAATCTGGAACACAAAGTCATGCAAGGGTCAATATGGTCTAATTATCTATGCAGATATTTTGAAAATAAAATTTAAAAATTAAAAAAAAGGTAGAGTTCCTTCCTAACCAAAGGAAATTGACAAGAGAAATAGCTATTGGGAGGTACATGTTCTCCAGTTCTAACTTTTAATCCCTTTTTTTAAAATAGCAATAGCCATCACAGAGGCATATATTTATTATAAAAAAGGAGAAGGGGGCAGCTAGGTGGAACAGTGGATAGAGCACCAGCCCTGAGGACCTGAGTTCAAATCTGATCTCAGACACTTAACACTGCCTAGCTGTGTGACCCTGGGCAAGCCACTTAATCCCAATTGTCTCAGGGGAAAAAAAAAAAACAACAAAAAAAAGGGGGAGAAGGGTTAAATAACAAAGCAGGCATACATGCCCTTCACATGCCAAAAAAAAAATTGTCTAATTCACCTTTTATACCAGCGCTCCTTATGATGTTCCTTACAGCATGGAACTAATTTACAATCCTATGAGAGATTCTATCCATCTTGAGTTCTTTAGAATAACCTGAATTAAAAATCATTCTAAGTAAATCAATGAACTTTTATTAAATGCCTTCTATGTGTAAACAGAAAAATAGAAAAATGAAGGAGCCCCTATCTTCAGAGAGCTTCAGTTGGCCTTGGCCCATGTGATAGAACTAGAGCCAAGGAGGGAACAAGATACTAATATGGGGAGAGCTGCTCCTTCTCTACCCAAAATGACCACCATACTTGATTTGGTTTCTCTTGAAGTCCCCAGCAAGTACAGGGTATTCTGTGCTGCGACATCTTGTGCAAAATGCTCTTCACTGTCTCCCATACCACATAGGACTCTATGCCCATAGTGCAAAGCACACTTAAGACTGGACAAACCTCAAGTCTCCTTAATTTTTACAAAAGCTGGATCTGTTTGTAGCCTATAAGACAATTACCCAAGGTTACTGGGTGAGTGAGGGCAGGAATGGCATTTGTTAGTAATAAGGGAAATCCCCAGTGGAGGGAAATCTCTTTGCCCAGGATATGGGGAAAGAGTGGTCAGACAAGAAGAGAACAAATGTATTCCAAAGGTCATCCATTATCAGAAGGACTGCAGTGGGAAGGGGAGAGAGGGATCCAAAATGTGGGAAGTAAACCTGGGAAGTCTCATGCAGGTTAGGGTCCGAGGGCAAGCATCTCTGATGAAGACTAGGGAGAGCAAATGCAGAAAGTGCCAGGGAGTGGGGGCTCTCTCTGAATGCAAGCTACTTCCCAAAGCTTAGCTCTTTCTATTCCATGTCCCAGCTTATAGCTCTGACAGCCTACAGGAGCCCCAGGCAGGCAGGCTCCTGCTGATTCAGCCACCCCACTGAATGCTGGCCCATACATTACTTGGCCCTGGTGAAAAATACACTTGTCAGCCTTGCAGAGTGAGCCATGATGAAGCATCCTGGTGAGTAACTCTGGAACCCATGGGACTGTATTTTTGTTCAAGCCAGGAGAAAATATTAACTAAATATGCCATAGAATATTAGCAGAGAATCTTGTCTGGCCACACCTCTTCGATCAGGTGTTAGAAAATAATAGGGGCACTGGCAAGTCAAAGGTCACCATGATATCCAAAGTATGTTCCAGGAACTATATATGATGTTTGCCCCTGGCCCTAACAGAGAAGGTTCTATCCTTCCTCAATCCAACTTAGCTGATGTACTCACTCCCTGGACTCTTACAATAATATCAGCAGTCAGCAAAGAGTAGGTATTAATTACGAATGAATATTGCATTTATATCTTGACCATTGATTCAGGAGCATGATTTGCCTCCCTTTTGGGAGGAGAGGAAGGAGGACTAGTCAGAGACTTGATCTGGGATTTCATTGGCATAAGGAATTCCCAGTGAGGAAACTCCCTCTACAAAAATTGTTGCCTAGAGCAGTGAGGGTTTAAATTATTTTCCCGGGGTGACAAAATCCAATAGTTGTCAGAGGCAAAACTTGAACCCCAGTCTTCCTGATTCCAAGGCCAGTTCCTAATCTGTTGCTCTGCTGCCTCTCCTTTTTTTTTCTCTTTTGTAGGACTAAAAATGTCCTTATGGAATGCAAAATAAATAATTGTGATTATATTAAATTACAAAGGTTTTGCACCAACAAAACCAATGTAGCCAAAATTAAAAGGGAAGCAGAAAATTAGGGGAAAATTTTTACACCCAAGGCTTCTGATAAAGGCTTTGTTTCCAAAATATAGAGAGAATTGACTCAAATTTATAAGAATATAAGTCATTGATAAATGGTCAAAGGATATGAACAGATAATTTTCAGATAAAGAAATTGAAACCATTTCTAGTCATATGAAAAAATGCTCTAACTCACTATTTATCAGAGAAATGAAAATTAAGACAACTCTGAGGTAGTACTACACTCCTTTCAGATTGGCTAAAATGACAGAAAAAGATAATGATAAATGTTGGAGGGGATGTGTGGAAAATGAGGCACTAATACATTGTTGGTGGAGTTGTGAACTGATCCAACTATTGCTGCAGAGCAATTTGAAACTGTGCTCAAAGGACTATCAATCTATGCACACCTTTCAATCCAGCTGTGTTTCTACTGGACCTATATCCCAAAGAGATCTTAAAGGATGGAAAGGGACCCACATGTGCAAAAATGTTCGTGGTAGCCCTCTTTGTAATGGCAAGCAACTGGATGCCCATCAGGTGGAGAATGGCTGAATAAGTTATGACATATGACTGTTATGTAATATTAATGTTCTATAAGACACAATCAGTAGCATGATTTCAGAAAAGACTGGAGAGACTCACATAAACTGATGCTGAGTGAAGTGAATAAAAGCAAGAGATCGTTGTACACAACAACAACAAGATTATGTGATGATGAACATGACTCTTTTCCACAATGAGGTGATTCTAATTCCAGTAGATTTGTGATGGAGAGAGCCCTTTGCACCCAGAGAAAGACTGTGGACACTGAATGTGGATCACAAAATAATATTTTCATCTTTTTTGTTGTTGTTTGCTTGCTTTTATTTTCTTTCTCATTTTTTGTTCCTTGTTGATCTGATTTTTCTCATACAGCATGATAACACTAGAAATATATATATATATAGAAGAACAACACATGTTTAACATAGATTGGATTACTATTTAAGGGGGAATAGAAGGAGAAAAAAATGGAACACAAGGTTTTGCAAGGGCTCATGTTTAAAACTATCTTTGCATATATTTTAAAACTAAAAAGCTATTTAAAAAAGGGGGGGGGGAGAAAAAATGTCCTTGCTTGCAGTCATCATGGTCAAATGGCTCCTCAGATGTTTGCTCAGATGTACTCTCATATTTTTATATATTTTTATTTAAAGCATATAGATAAGAGGGAAGATAGGGAAAAGTAGAGGTTGAATTGGGTAGAAATAACTATAGAATATGAAGGATGTACTGCGTAAAAAATATATATTTTGCTCATGCTGCATTGATCTGATCTGATCTGCCTTTCATTCTAAGAAATTTCTTCAAGTCTTGGTAATCAATCACTGAACATCCCATTAATCTTTGCCTTAATAAATGATATTTGTGATTGACATAGAAACCTTGGATATGTCCAAGATATGGTCACAAGGTTATTTCTCTAGACAATTGCAAGGACTCAGCCTCCATCTAATGCTAGGATTTCACTGTCCATGACATGAAAATCTAAATATCACCTTGGTTTTTAGCCATGTCAATGACTGCAAGGATCATACATAACTTTCATGAAAGAAGACTGGCTTCAGACTTCTTCAGAATCTTTCCCAGAAGGCAGGTTTGCAATGTATTATAACCATGTTCCCTGAAAGAAGCTTTTCCCAAAGAGATTCTCTCTAATCCTCAATTGACTTATTGTCTAAAACCTGAGTCTGAACTCAGTCACCATTTGAGTCCTATTTTTTTTTCCTTAGGTGATGATCTTAATATGTCTTTACCCAAAAAGTAACCATGGAAAGCATCTTCCTTCCCTGAAATATCATAATTCTTGACAAAACTCACTCTTCCAGACAGAAATTATCACCTTATTCTTGGTTCACTTTATTTCCCAAGATTTTAGTGGGAAATCCCCAACTTGTCAATATGAATGAGCCCAGTGGTCAAATTCATTGCAATAGAAGCAAAGATCTGGTTCTAAAATAGCCCAAAATGTTATATTTTCATATTTGTTCCAAGTTTTATAAGTTCAAGATATGTTCAACTTCAAATGGCTTTTTTTTAATTTTCATTAACCAAAATCTACACTCTCCTAAAGGGTAATGTGGTATAGGGTGGATATCCTATTGAAAAGAACTCAGGAAAAACCTATATTTGAATACCACCTCTAATCAGTTAATAAATTGTGCCATGGTGGGCAAGTCCCTTAATCTCTTTGGTCCTCATGTATACAATGGAAGTAATAATACCTCATAGGGATATTGTGAGCCTGAAATAATACTGTAACAAACCTCAAAACTGATGGTTACAGAGTTAAACTGGTAAATTTATGAACCCGAGCAAGTCTACAGGTCCCAGATATATCAGTACTTTAATTCCTTATTAACAGCCTCCTAAGTACAGGGTTTCAACTGATATTGATCCCTTTCGACCCAAAATAGCTGTTAAACTCCCAACTGGACCCTTGTCTTATTCCCAGCACAGAGGATTGCTGTACTGATTTTTCACTAGAGATATCTAAACATAGGTAAGAGCTCATCCTTAAAAATGTCAATAATTTCCCCAAAGTGGGTTGCCTTCTTCCAACAGGGTTAGGACCCAAAAGAGAGCAGCTTCTCCTAAATTTCCTATAAGGGAAGCCATCCTCAAAAAATATTTGAGGTTTTATTTTGGACAATTGTAACCCCGTATTGGAACCTGACCTTAGCTTAGAATACAGATGTTTTATCAGGATCCCACTGGCCCTGTGAGATCTTGAAAGTTTAAGTCAAGGAGGATTTGGGGAGAAAGATGCCTGAAAAAAAAAATGAGAAGGAAGTGGAATACAGTTTACAAATTGTATCCTAAGAAAATTTGGGGAGATCCTGGTTGGTTGGATGCTGTGATTCATTCAGAGAGATTATTATATTCTGACATTCAACGAGCTGCTTGCCACTATCAGGGATTCTATGACTATCACAGAGGTAGCAAGTGAGGTTGATAAGGCTCTATGATGCTAACCAGACCTGAATCACTGAAAATACTTCTCAGAAATAGACTTCATCTCCCTCTTATTCTGAGGAAACCATTGTGTTAACTGCTTCCTTGACAGTGTCAAAAGCATCTCTTCTTCTTCCAGTCATAAGCATTTATCTCTGCTTGTTCTTTTTCCAATAAACTGTGCAAGCAGTTCTACTCTTTCCCTTTTTCTGGATGTATCTCTCTCTCTTTCTCTTTAATTTTTAATTTAAAAATCCATTTATTTTTTGGCTTTTGGATATCTACTGCTGAATAAGAAGACTATAAGTAAACATATTTTGGGGTTAGAGGTAGATGGTAAAAATTGGAAGAAAAAATAAGTCTGAAATAAGAGTAGAAAATGCATCTAATTTCCCTTTCCTCAACTTCTTCCTGCCTAAATGAGAAGCGTGGGAGTGACAACTAAGCTAAGGTTCTCCTCAGAAACCATAAGCCCAGTAGGGCTGTCTATGACAGCTTCCTAATCCAGCCCAAAGTGCTAAGCAGAAGTAATAAAGCAAAGAGGGAAATTAAGATTCTGGAGTCAACATTTCCCTAGATTATTGTTGTTACTGAGCCAGAAGCCCAAGTATTACAATAGAGGAGGGAAGCAGTGTGTTCCCATAGGCTTCTCTATCTCCATTACTCTATTCCTGACTAACACAAGGGTATTTCATGTCACACTTGGGAACCTGTCATTCCCTCCCACAAGTCTCCCTTTCTACCTTGCATACTGGATCACTCTGGCTAAAACAAGCCAATGTATATTTTTACCCTTGAAAAAATGGACAAGACATTCTAGCAAGCTGAGGTGGGGAAGGAGATAATTCAGCCATCACTGTCCATTAAAAGTGGGAAGGGGAATTCATTGGGATGAATATTTAGTGGGCAATTAATGTAACGTGATGGAGTGAATCCTCCAGCTGGAAAAAAAGTTGGGCCCAAAAGCATTACCCAAGAGAGGAAACAGAAAGATGTAGCAAGTCAAACCCTAGCTAAAAACTCCAAGGGATAAGGCAAGAGGAAGGAAGAACAATTTGAAACAATGATCCAAAGCTGGAAATGATATTCTGAGTTCCCACAATCCCTTTGATAAAGGCAAATTCTAGGCACACCCCTTCCTAGTTTTACTGCATCCATGTGGCTATATAGCTAGATTCTATCTTAACTAATCAAGAAATAGTAACATTATTAGAATCTGCCCTGAATATTTCCATTGAGCTGGACCCAATTACTATACTTTACATAATTATACACTTAAATAGGGTGAGTTTTAATACATACGGCTGCTTCAAGGCATTCATTTTTCACATTAACCAGAATTTAACTTTAGTCCTGGATATGTCTACAAGTTGCTCATCTACAAATTGGGAATAATGTTATGTGTACTTCTATGACCTACTCCACAAAATTATTATAAAAAAAGCCTTTGTAAACCTGAAGAGACTGGCTACTTGTGAGCTTTTTTGGTGGCAGTAGGTTAGTAGTTAGAGCTTGGATTTCATGGAGTTACTTGTCAAATCTTAGTATTTTCAGCCAACTCCTCCAATCAATCAACCAATCAATCAATAAACAGTTATTAAGAACCTACCACTTGCCAGTGATGATGCTAAAGTCTGAGCATCGAGAGAATGGGAATCAATACCCATGGTGCCAATAGAATCATGAAATCTCAGGCTCTTGAGTCCAAATGCAGCATAGCACGCTATTAAATATTAATTAATGCCTAAGTCAGTATGGTAAAATGGATAGAAAGCTCGTGTAGCACAGGATTGGGACTACTTTCCCCATCCTGCCACACACTGGCAGGTTGATTCCGCAGAGCACTACTAACTATTATTCCCCTCAGGAGTCTAGGGGAACCCCAGAGGAGCTGGGTATTAATCATCCTAGTACTATAGCTCATGCAGTGTTAGTGTAGCCCTTACAATGATTATAAAATGATACTGTTTATCCAGCCAGACTTGATTAGCTTTAGTGAGGGCTTATAGTAAGACTATTTGGTACAAAACAACCTCCACTCCAGAGTCTGGGACATATTCTTCCATAAGTCTACCCAAAGTCCAGGCAAACGTGATAAAAGCTTGAGAAATCATGTAGAAAAGGGGTAAATTCACACATTTTAACTGTTAGAAGTCTTTTTCTTCCTTCTTAAAGAGTCTATAAAGTTCCCCTTATGTATGATGTGGTTTCTTAGGTATACAGTCCTGTCCTCGATGTGACTAGTTTGCTTTCAGATCTCATCGCAGACACAATTATCAGCCACTGTTGCTGCAGGGACACTTCCTTAACACAGATGAGAAGTCCAGGAGACTCTTCTCCTTCCCCATCCCAAGGTAATTTCCTCAGAGGTCAGTTGGATAGCTTCCTCATTGAGATAGTCAGGCATTCAAATTCTGGTTTGCTAGTTCATATAAGATCCACAGCCCATGACTGAGTCTCATTATCCATTTCCCATATATTTCCAGTATAGCATTATTTCATCTTCTTCAGTGTCAGGAAGAATTCTACTCCTTCTCAACTTGATTAAAAAGGTTGTTCAAACTAAACTTGCTTCAATGCCTTTTGATTGATCGATTGATCAACTGATTCAGTATATGTGTTCTTGCTTGATGAAGGTATCGGGCATGTTGTTGCTGCTGTTCAGTTGTTTTTAGTCATGTGTGACTCTTTGGGATCTTATTTGGGGTTTTCTTTCTGGATACTGGAGTAATTTTTCATTTCCTTCTCCAATTCATTTTACACATGAGAAAACTATAGCAAATAGGATTAAGTGACTTTTCCAAAGTCACACAGCTAGCCAGTGTGTGGTGCAGGATTTCAACTCAGGTCTTCCTAACTCTAGATCTGGCACTCTATACACATATAGTATCTTGTTATTAACTTCGATGGAATAGACATGATGCATTGATTCAGTTTCCCCTACCCTTATGCTGGGAAAGCGTAAGTTCATGTTACACCTTTGATATATAATGACTCTGTGAACCTGGGAGAGTCCTTAAGTTTGTTCTAGGCAACTCTCTAAAATTATAAGCAATATAGAAATCATGGACATTTAGTGGTGGAGAGGTTGCTTATGTTAATGAAATCATAGGCTTAGTCCCTTTCCTTGTAAAAATGGTTATGATTGATCATAATTGCTTTATAATGATGTTTTATATCAGTTGATTATTGGGAAAATAATGGAAGATGTCAATGATTAGTTGGAATACAAGGAACTAACAACAGTTTGAGGATTAGATGTCTGTCCAAATAGTCAAGATGAAATCTGGGGTCTTCCGAGCTAGAAGTAAAAAAAAAAAAAAAAAAAGGATCTTATAAATGGGATAAATAATGTTTCTAAGTTCTTAAAATATATACCTAGAAAACCACACACAGATAGAGACCAATTCACTTATAGGTTAAATCAAGTCATTGTCGAATCAGAGACAAGTATAATTACTCATATGTGGTACTTAGGAGGAAACTAGAGCAATTGAAAAAGCAGCCATATAGAGGTATAGACCAAGAAAAGATCACTCTCTCAGGGACCACCTTGAATAGTGATTCTTATCTTATTTTTGTGTGTCATAAACCCCTTTTTGTAATCATGGTGAAGTTTATGAATCCTTTCTCAAAATAATGTGTGTAAATGTATATAATAAAATGCATAATATTGCAAAGGAATTTAATTACAGTAAAATAAAGAGAAGTCTAAAATATTCCAGTCCTCTATTATCAAAATATATCTTTAAAAATAAATTCACAGACCCTTGGTCAAGAATCCCTGGCCTAATAGAAAGAAAAAGCTGTTGTCTGGGATCTGTCCATCTCATTTCACTTATTGAGGGGGTAGAATTGGGTGCAAGTTTCCATTTTACTTTTGTTTTTTTGTTTTTTTTAAAGCAAATCTTTTCTACAGTTACAACTTCCAGTTATACAGGGCAATGGCTATTTTATAACACATAAGGTGTATTCAGAAAACATTTTTTAAACAAGAATATATACGTCTTTCTGTTTGGTTTTGTTTTCTGGGAAAATAATGTTTTGTCATTAACAATTAGAGAAATATAAATCACAACAACTTTGAGCGTCTATCCAATACCCACTATGTTGACCCAAAAAAGGGCCTAGGTTTGAGGAGTTTGGAGAAAGTAGGAACATTAATGAACTATTAATGGATCTATAAATTGGTCTGGCCATTTGGAAAAGCAATTTGGAACTATGTCCAAATGCTTACTGTTTGATCCACTATTAAGACTATACTGGAAAACTCAAAGAAAAAGAAAGGGATTCATTTATACCTCTTCCCCCAAACTATATCACCTCTTTTATAATAGGAAAGAACTAGAAACTAAGGGGATGCCCATCAATGGGGAGTAGATGAATATAATGAACAGGTTACAGTGTATGTAAATATAAGTGCTATTTTGCTGTAAGAAATGATGAAAGGAATGGTTTCAGAAAAATCTGGGAAGATTCATAAGACCCAATATAGAGTTAATTGAACAGAAACAAGAGAACTATTACCACAATAACAACATTGTAAAGACAAGCAGCTTCGAAAAATTAAGCACTCTGATCAGTGGAATGACTAGCCACAAACCCAAAGACTAATGCTCACAAATGCTCCCCACCTACTGACAGAGTGATGAGAGATTTAGAATAAAAACCGAGGCATATATTTTTTGGTTATGACCAGTACAGGAACTTATTATGCATGACTCTGCAAGTTTGTCAGAAGGCTTTTCTCTTTAGCTTTCTTCTCCTTTTGAAATCAAGGATGAAGAGGTGAGAAAAAATAAGTTTATGTTCATTTGAGAAAATAAAATGTTAAAAGTACATTCATTGCAGGTAACATGCCTCAAGTATTATTTTTTCCCTTTTTTTAAATTAAAGCTTTTCATTTTCAAAACATATACACGGATAATTTTTCAACATTAACCCTTGCAAAATTTTGTGTTCCAATTTCTGTCTCCCCTTCTCTCACCCCTCCGCTAGATGGCAAGCAAACTAATATAAGTTCAATAGTTCTCAAATGTTATTGAAAAGCAGTCACGGAAAGTGTCATGGAAAAATTTAGGTTTGGCATTCCAAAACGTGGGTTACAATCCTGTCTGTATTCCCTTCTTACTGTTGTAGATAAGCTACTTAAGGTTTCTGACCCTCTTTTACCTTGTCTTTAAGATGACGTGGTTGATCTAGATGCTCAAAGATCTCTTTAAGTTTTAATTTGCTATTTCTTGACCTAGAATTCATAGACCTTTAGAGGTTTCATGAGTAATTCTGGGATATCCATGAACTCTGATGGAGAAAAATTGCATCTTTATTTCAATATAAGTTTTTTTTTTTTTTTTTTAGACATTTAAAAACATTCCAAGAATAGATCCATGGGCTTCACTTTATTACCATATGGATCCATGTCAAGTAATTGGTAAGAATTCCTGGTTTAAATCCTGTGATGTTTCCAGTGGAGATATTTCCCCCAAGTTTTCAAGGTGGGTGGGATTTAAATTAAAAGACATCTAGCTCTCCCCTAAAATGTAGCCGGTATTCCTTATACTGCTGGCACATGGCATAAAAAAATGCATTAAGAATCTTCCTTTTCACGGGTTGGGATAAAATGAGAGGAGAAAACTGGAAAACATGATTAACAAAGAATGGAATTCACTGCATGTGGAAGCTTGCATCCCTGTGTCAATTCCATTTTCCCCAAATATCTAAAATACTTAGATGAGCAATAACATGTCACTGTCTTTTTCAGGCCAGTTTTAGGTTTATCTGGCTTATAAACAAAGTCCTTCTTTCTTTATCCACTGGCAAGTTTTAGAAACATGCACCAAATTGCATAAAGCCCTCCCAGATGCTGCTTTCAGTTCCTTTGAAACACTGTGCAACCATCAGAGCTCTAGGTATCTGAGCACCCATTTCTAGTCCTCCCTCGCTTTCCCCCCCAAAATGTGCCCATCTGCAGTGCAGCTTGGAGCAACCAACCTAGGGGGAGTCTTACAAATGAAAATACAGTGGCTGCACCGAGGAAAGGATGCAGCAAAATAGGAAATTGGGTTTTTGGGGAGGGTCCAAAGAGTCTCTCTATGAAGGCTGTAACATTGATCTTTCCACATATTTTACACATTGCAGAGACTCTGTGGGTTTCTGGTTGGCTACCCCTTGGTAAGGGACTCAGCTAGCACACTGGGAAAATTAACTCTAATAGCTAACTGTGCTGAAGAAGAGGCTGTTGCGATTGCTCTCCCTCCTTCATGTGAAAAGACCCTCCCTCATACTTCTGTTCATGATCTGTAAATGGCAACGGGCCAGAAGTCCTCAAGAGCGCAGAGCAGAGAGATAAGTGGAGGCAGCCCTTTGGTCTTGCTGCCAGTTCTTGGATTTTGGCCAGACTGAGCTCAGGGAAGGAGTGGGAAACAAAGAACCAGATGTCAGTGATTTTACTCACCCAGCTCCCTGCTTCCATCTCTTAACCCTATGGTCTATGAAGGCCAGACTCTTCAAGGCTAAGGGCAGATAGATGTTTAGGAGTCTTTTTTGGTTCTTAGAAAATCTCTCTTCCTCTATTGCACATTTGGGCAGCTCAGGATCCTGGCGAGTGTATGCAGCAAACAGTCAGAGCCAACAAGGAACAACAAAAAGAAACAGTGATAGATACCCACTTGGTCTATGGGGAGGGGCTCCTTCTCAATTGTCTTTGCAAGATGGAAATTGGAGCAGAATTAGAACTGATTGTCCTAAAAGTGATCATTTTAAAAGTCAGCATTTATATGTAGCTTTAAAATTTGTAGAGTTTCACATTTTTTATCTCAATACTTATTAAATACCTACTACGTGTCAAACATAGTACTAAGCTCTCAAATGATCCTCACAACAAAAGCCTGTGCAAGTATTCACTATTTGCAGAAGAAGAACCTGAGGAGTTGATTGATTTGCTCAGAACTGCTCAGTGAATGAGTGACTGAGGCAAGATTTGAATTTGAGGTTTCCCAACTCCGTCCAACTGTCTATGAAACTATGCTACTTAATCATATATAAAATACTATATTATTCTTATTATAATTAAAAATGATATGAAGTATAACTAAAAACAAAAACTAAAAACTAAATGGCACATGAAAATTTAGACATCCAAATGAATGAAATTGTTTTTGAGCCCTATAACAGGTTCTTTGGAGGAGCCCACAATGGGATCAAATTTAGAATTTGGAAAGTAAGAGTGTGTATAGAAGAAGAAGGCATTTGAATTTTGGAATGAGTTGGGGTTACTTGGACTCACTTCTGCTGATTGAGTTGGGCGATCCCATATGTAGCGTAAATTAAAAAGATGACTGAAAAAATAGTTGTATTCATTTTTCTTGAATGGATTTTCATTGAGTTCACATTTTTTTCTCAATTACATATAAACAAAATTTGTAATCTTTTTTTAAAAATTTGAATCCAAATTCTTTGCCTCCTCCCTTTTGTCTCTCTTTTCCCTTGAGAAGGCAAGCAATTTGATACAGATTATCCATGTAGTCATGTAAAATATTTACATATTAGCCATGTTGCAAAAGAAAGTACCAAAAAAAAAAAACCCAAGAATAATAAAGAAAGCTTAAAAAGTATGTTCCAATAGGTTTTCAGGCTCCATCAGTTCTTCCTCATGTGGACAGCATTTTTTTTTTAATCACAAGTCCTTCAGAGTTGTCTTAGATCATTGTATTGCTAAGTTTTTCATAGTTGATCATCATTACAATATTGCTGTTACTACATACAATTTTCTCCTGATTCTGTTCATTTCATTTTGCATCAGTTCATATAAGTCTTCTCGGGTTTTTCTGACAGCATCTTGCTTGTCATTTCTTACAATACAAAATATTCTATTACAATAAGAGGCAGAAAATTGTTCAGCCATTGTCCAATTGATGGGTATCCTCTCAAATTTCAATTACCATGACAAAAAAGAGCTACTCTAAATATTTTTGTATGAGTAGGTCTTTTTCCTTTTTCTTGGACCTCTTGTATGGCTTTTACACAGGAATAGAATGGGAAGCTATTTGGAAGGAAGTTTTCAAAAAAGATTTTGAGCAAAGGCAATATTAAATAAATAGCCTTTGAAAAGAACAATATTTGTTTGGATGTATGAATTCTGGTAAATCACTGGACTGGCAGCTAGAAGACTGAGAATTTAGTCCCAGCTCTCCTACTCACTAAAGGAGTCTGGCCAATCACCCACATCAAAATAAAGGGATGCATCTAGGTAATATGTAAGGTCTCACTGAATTCCATAATTCTGTGATTCCTTAATTCTGTGGCACATTTGTATTAAAAGCTGTATCATACTTTATTTTTGCTGATTATTGTACAGATATTTGTATTCCAGGGAACACTGGCTTAGAGCCATAAATCACAGATCTAGTTCTGGATCTGAAACCTCGCCTGTGTGATTCTGAGCAATCATAATCTCAAAGTCCTTCTCTTTGAAATAAAGATAATTCCCTAAAATAGAAGTTGTCATAAGAAGAGCAGTTTGTAACTCTTAAAACTGTTGAAATGTGGGTTGTTTGCATTATAAAGGCAAAATTCTATCCACTGAATTAAACTTTTCATTTCCACATGTGTAAAAGGTCATCAACAAGAGGAGTTTTTCTGCCCTCCTTCCTGATGCTAGACAGGTAAATAATGGAGTGGAAGGAGTGCCTACTCGAACATTTCACTCAAAGTGTTCAAAGACTTCACTGCATATAAGAAATTGTCTTTTGAATAAAGATGAAGAAATCACTTATTGGACAACTTTGTCTATGAATGGGAATAAAATAATCCCCTCTTCCTCCTTCCACCATGATCTTATACCTCATGGCTCCTCACTAACTCCCATACCGCATCTGACCAACCAACACACATAAGGAGACGTCATTTATCAAGAAATGGAACCATCCCTCGTAAGTTAAATCAGCTATTTTAATAATGAAATTATTTAAAACATTTATTTATAGTTTCTTACAAAGTTGAAATCTAAGTAATGGAAAAACCAATGAATGTCCTGGAAAAGAGATAATTAAATAGACCCCTGCCACATCTATCTCTCTTTATCAATCAGTCTGTCCACAAGAGGGGGACTCTGAGGATGTCATTGACAAAATTTCTGTATCAGAGCTTTTTCCATCACAGTTTTCCTTTGTCACAAAGGCAGAATTTGGGAGCTCAATGGGATTTTATATATCATCTAAATTCACTTAGATGAATGAGGATAGGGGGAAAGGTGGGGGTGGGAGATGACTACCATGTGATGACAAAAAAAATGAATGAAATTAAATGAATAAATAAAATATTTTCTCCCCATGAAAGATGGGGATTTCTGATGTTGATTTCTAAATGGACAGCCTGTCCTTGTGAAGTCTGTTCTTTATACAGCAGGATTCCTGTGATTATTGGAGATTCAAGAAACACTTTTGGAAAAACAAAAGCAGGCTCCTATTTCAACATGTCTGTCTTGTTGTTGCTTACAAAAACCCAATTATAATACTTGGTTACTGTTTTTGAAAATGTTTTGGTAATAGTTTAGACAGAAAAAAAAACTATTGTTTTCATTGAGATCCAAGAAAGTTCAATAAAAATGGCAATATGATGGAGCAGGCTGAGAATGTTTTCTCATCATCCCAATTAAGAGCAAATAAGAATTGATTAATATTATCCTAACTGCTTTTGGCTCTGCTAAGATCTGTATACATTAATTTAATTACCTAGATCTGATGTGATATTTATATTCCTCTCTCTCCCTCCCCTCTATCTTATCCCTCTCTTCTCTCTCCTTTTAAAAATAAGTATAATTTTTTTCTTTTAAAAACTTCAAGATGTTTCCCATAAAATAATAAGAATTATTTTAAGTGATACGATTTACTTATGTCAAAAGTTGAACTACTGTTTGGAGTTACTCATATTTCGACTCTTCAGCTTACTACTATATAGGGAACGTTGAAGTAAGAAATAAATGAAACATAACCAGGGTTGATTTAATTTACCATGCAATTCAATGTCTAGTACAGAATTAAAAGTTGCTATTTATGTTCCCTAAATGCAGAGAATTAGGAAAATATTGGCCTGTGTTGATTTTTTTAAGCACACAACTGGAAAATGTTCAGTAATGCTTCATTTTTATGCAGTGAAACCAACATGTATTAAAACTGGTATGCAATTCAGGTTTGGGTTCAGGAAAATGAAGGTGAGCCAGCATATCATCAAAGCCTCAATAGTCGGTGCCAAAATTTGACATTAATGCAATGCAACATTTGAAATATTAAATGGACAGAAGCCTAAAATTCAAAGTTATAACTCCCAAAGACATGATAACTCATCCTTTTTTACATTTGTTATATTAAATTCTTGACTTAATATATATTTCTAGGCCTTTATGTGGAATAGTTTTCTTTGGGGGAAATGCCTAGTTAGTGCTGTTTTTCAGCATGTTGATTGTGCTGGTATTTTAAAAATATGCAATGGGGCCCAGAGGCTTTGAAAATAGGCATATGTTTTATTAAAATAGGAATAAATGTGTGTGATAGAGTTGTCCCATAATTTTTAAGAAAACCATAACTCTGAATTGCCTGCCTTTTGTGTATTTAAATCCTATAACACTACATTTAAATATTTTTCTATACTTAATTTCATCCCTTTATGCAAGTTCTCTCTTCCTGTTCTATGAAACAAACAAATAGTCAATTAAAGGAATCTTAGAACTTTTAAAAACAGTGCTCTTCTATGTTTTTTTTTCCTCCTACCCTTTAGGGATTTCAGTATTTCTTGGTTTTGTCCTTTAAGAATATGAAAAGGAAATCAAAAGCTCCTTACTCTTCCACATCTGTTAGCTTTACTCACAGCTGGAGGGTGAGACACCTGGTTCACTTATTTGATCAGTTAAAGATTTATGTTCCAGTAAGATAGTATTTTGACAGCTCTTTTATATTAGTATACAAAGAGCCCTTAGACTTTGTCTATGCCTGCAACATCAAGTGAAGAATTGAAATAATTGCTGTGATAATTCAAGGAAAGAAAAATAAAGCACATTTGGTCTAAATGGTCTGTTTAAATTATAGTAGGGATGATGAGGCTGTGGACCCTGTTCCTGAAACCCAAGGGTAAGGGTATTCTTATATTCCCCCAGATCTCTGAGTCCACAAGAAGGTACTCCTATCAGAGAACCCAGAATAAGGAAATTGGGGATATAGAATCACCAAAACCAGACTGAGGCTGTGCCCAGTTCAAGAAACAGAAGGACCAAGAAGAGTGACATAGGATGAATCATTGAAGGAAGAGGCTTCCTTGCCCTTTACCAGACTGCCAAATTCTTAGAGGATAGGGACAAATAATGGACTCCTGGGTCAAGTGGGAGATATTGCTCTGCTTTTCATCAAGAAGACTAGAAACTTCTGGAGGGATGAGAATGCTTTTGTTCTCATGAATCAAACCCTTTGGTTTTTATGAGAATTGTTTTTATGTCATAGGCCCTGGCAAAATGGATGAGACCACCACTGCCCCCCAAAAAAATTCTAAGGAGAAAGAAGAGCTAATTATATAACCTGGAGGTCCCATTGCTAATGACTTAGGTGAAAGATCACAGAACTGTCAATCTATCAAGGATTTTCTTATTCTCATGTGCAGATATATAGTCTAAGTTAAACTTCTAGGTCCTTGTAAGGTTCTTAAAGGCTATGAAGATTACATTTTAAAATGTTGGTCCTATTAATAGAGCTTCCCTTTGTCCTACTCATGGTGAGGGGGATGGCTCTGACAGAAATGTCAAACATTCTTTTCTGTAATAAAAAACTGTGTCAATAATGGCTGGGGCAAGAGAATTGCATTTCACTCTGGGAAGTCCCTGGATACCTGCATCCCTTAAGATTTGTGCCTAGAATTAGGGGGTGCCTCAGGAGATATGTATTTGAAGAGGAAGGGAGCTTGAGAACCAAGTCAGATGGTGGCAATGCGCCTTTTCAATTAATCAATGAACCTATTTAAGAAGAGTGGAAGGGGCTTTGAAGAAAGAGTCTTTTATGTTTGATTGCAAAGGTTTCCCCAAATTCAAAGGTCTGAATGCAGGAAGGCAAATTCTAGAAGTCTTCTACCTTTTTTACTCTAGCCAATGAGATCATCTGACAGAAGATTGGGGCACAAGAAATTACAATATTTCCTACTGCTCTAGACATCGTGACCAAGATATTTTTGGTGATATTAGGTAAAAGATGCCATTCATTGCTTCATTTCTTACCCAGCCTTGATCACTGAATGAGCATTTGACTCAATCAAACTAAGACCTGAGAAAAGCCTTAACTTATGAACACCAAGGTCTCCCACTGCATCTGGATCCATCTCCAGTCATCCCAATCTATATCTTGCCACTGGATCCAGCTGGCTCTGGAGGAGAGAGTAAAGCTATTGACTTTTTGCATACCTCTCCCTCACTTAAATTCAATTCATTTAAAAGTCATCACATAACCTTCCTGATGTCATGGTCCTTTGAGAAGGAACTTCTTGGATCTCTTCGATAAAGAGAGCTAATTCAGTTTCAATTGATCAAGGATGGACAGAAGCAGCTACACCCAAAGAAAGAACAGTGGGAAATGAACATAAACTGCTTGCATTTTTGTTTTTCTTTCCGGGATATTTCTACCTTCTGAATCCAATTCTCCCTGTGCAACAAGAGAACTGTTTGGTTCTGCACACATATATTGTATCTAGGATATACTGTAACCTATTCAACATGTAAAGAACTGCTTGCCATCTGGGGGAGGGGGGAAGGGAGGGAGGGGAAAAATCGGAACAGAAGTGAGTGCAAGGGATAATGCTGTAAAAAATTACCCTGGCATGGGTTCTGTCAATAAAAAGTTATTAAAAAGAAAAAAAAAGAGAAGGAACTTCTTCCTGGGAATAATTTCCCCCCAATTTACCTCCATGGGAGGTATAGGCAGTTGCCTGAATACTTGTGAACACCAGTCTTCTTTTTCTGTCTTAATTAAATGCTTTGAAATTTGTTTTATGACTCTGACATAGTCAAGTCGAGTGCTATACTTCCCACAATGAATTACTCAAAATGTTGCTACACTGATAGTTTAAAAAGTAGTAAGGGGTTCCAGAGCCAAAATGTGAGAGGAGTCCATGCTATACTGGTTAAAAGGTTGCTAATGTAGTAAACAATATTTATTAATATTTTAAGTCAAAGCTATTTGCATTATAAGGTTGTATTTGTTTGTTTGCTTTATAAGGCAGTCTAGTCTACACTGATATTTCTAAGGTATAAATTGTTTATCCCAGAAACCTCACCACTACATAGTAAATAAAATGTTTATTTATTACTACCTTCATGACTGTGGGACGCATTCAAGATTCTTTTTTTCTTCTTTCCTTTGTTTTCATCTTCAAGGTGAGGCTTATAATTTGATAGCCATTTTCAAATATGATTTCCATTCGAGGTCACTGTATATTATGTGTTGACATTTTTCCCAGCCTTTTTTGTTTGTTTTTGAAAATGTATGTGGCTGGTATACTATATGAGCTGTCTGAAACTATGGAAGATTTCAAGATCCCTGAAGAGATAAGTGTTGAAGTTATTTGGAAACTAATTATTATACCCCCTATTGCTGACTAATGTGGAAATATGTTTACATGATTGCACATGTATAACCTGTATCGGATTGCTTGCCATCTTGGGGAAGAGGGAAAGGAAAAGAGGGAGAGAAAAAAATTGAAGGTCAAAATCTTATAAAAAATGAATCTTGAAATCTTTACATGTAATTGGAAAAAATAAAATATTATTTACCCCCAAAATTTAATTTAAATAAAAAACTATTGCTAAAAAAAAAAGAGCTAGTAAATAAGCTTAAAGCCTTGACAATGAAAAATAAATTGTCTCAGGATGGTGCAATGAGAGACTTGATGAGAGGGGTAACACTGTAATGAGCAACCAGTAACCCAGAACCCATCTTTTTTCAACAGATGGTATCCAAGTAGCAATAACAATAACCACCAATGTCCCGATGCCCTCTCTTCCTCAGTAGCTGGTGACCCCATTGCAATGATGGATATTACTAGGTATATACAGAGGCATGTCATAATCATATTGGTTCTATTATAAAGGATATAATATAGAAAGTATATTTTGGGGAGGTATGTGTCCCCACCCACCCAGAAGAGAACACTTCATGATCTAGCTAGTACATGCCAAAAGACAACATGATTGTTTCATGACACTGAAGAAGAGAAATACAGGAAAATCATAGAAAACCTCAGAGGAAATGTTTTGAGCCTTATCTTCTCTTTGAAGCTGCATTATCCCCATTATCTTGGGTCTCACTCAGATGTTCTGGGACTTTAATTTGGTGTCACTAAGAATGTCTATGGAATATTACACTGATTCTCCCCAACAAAAAGGGGGAAAATGTTCCAATTTTATGTTGATATGAGAGGTTTCAAATCACAGAACAATAATTAAAGGGACAATGTCTTTGAACAGCAAGGAGTACCTTAAACTGGCCCAACTGATCAAAATAATAGTGGATGCAAACAGAACAAATGTGTACCAAGGACACTGAAACAATTGAACAGGGATATAGAGACCAAGATGATGAACAAAGATTCAGGAAGAAATGAAATGACTAGAGTCAGCTCTATGTGATTCCAAGGCACTTCTTTAGTCATAAGGCATAGAGAACAAGACAGAGGCTAACTCTGGTCAACCAGGTTCTATCAAAACAAGTCCGGAAAAGCCTGTGGTCAGACCACTGAATCTAACCCCTTCACTTTACAGATTAGGAAAATAAGGTCCAATGAGGTGTAATGACTAATTAGCTTCCAATAAGGAAGGCATAACCCTCTGGAGCATATTGGAGCTCTTCAGTGGAGTGTTGTACCAGCCTCAAACTCACTCAACATAAAGGTCCAAAAGGCAGTTGGACTGTGTGATGGCCACCATGACCATAAAAGCTCTCGATGATGATTTAGGGTTCTTGGGCCAAGGGAACTAGGACAAAACAGATGAAACAAGATGGCAGTGGATGCATGTGAATGATAAGATCTTGCCCATTGTTTTAAAAGGGAAAAAAATAACTATCAAGAAGAGCTATTAAATGAGAAAGTATAAGTACTGGTAAACTGTTGAAGCTGCTTTAAATAAACTTATCTCTCTGTGATTCCTTGGAGACAGGCAGAATGGAATCAATATCCTTCTGGTGACAAATTATTTCTCCAGGTATGCACAGACCTACTCAATCAGGAGCCAGAATTCCTATTCATTATTCCAAATATCTAACAAGTATTTGGAAATATCACAGTAGTTTGACATAAAAAGGACTCACAGCTACAAATGGTTTATGTCAAAGTTGATCTTGATAGTGCTGTTTTTGGTGGAATTTCTATAGTTCTCTAGATGTTCAAGGATGAGCTTGCAGAGATGTCTACACCAATCACCAAACCACCTATTCTCTCCTACCCCTTTATCACTTAGTGCCGATAACTAGGATTGATTTCTTCAAAAGCAAGTGTAAAAACCATATGAATTCTGAGGTGAAACAACAGTGGTACCTCAACAATATGTTCTACGGGGCTTAGACAGAATAAGGAGTCATCACCAATGAAGACAAAAATAAACTGTATGTGGTTCAAAGATTGAGGCAGGACCTTCATCCTGCACATTGACTCTAGAGAAAAACTGGAAATCCTCTCTTTTAGCTGACTGCAGGCTGTTGTTGAATTGAACCCTCCAACCACTGAATCATTAATCTGAAAAATCACATTTTCCCAGTCAATTACTCAGCATTCCATGACATGATCAATGATGTTAAAGGTTTTCAGCTCATTGTATTAATCAATTAAGTGCAGAGTATAAACAAAACACAACTGTCAGTTGATCTGAATCCATCACTGATGAACTGCTGTTTAAAACAATTAATAATGAAGTAATGCTTGAAAACTAAGGGCAAAGGCCTAATTGATTTTTCAAAAGTAAGAACACTCTAAATGCTCAATTAGTTAATAATTTGCCTACTAATTGATTTCTTCAAGGTGTCTGACTGGCAAAATTGAGATGGGTTCCATAATCACTACCTTTCTGCAGAAGCTCATTTCTGGGCATCTCGGAAGGTTAGCGGAAGATCAATTTAGTCTCCCATTAGTAGTGCTTAACATTTTTCCCAAGGATGAAAAAAAAAAACTCAAAAGCAAGAAAATAAGTAATTAAAACTTGGTGCATCATTCTTTGAGAGACACTGGTAATAGGGAAAATGATGATAAACTAAACAGAAGAAAAAACAATCAGAATGAGATAGTGCTACATTACACAAAAGATCTTTGCCAAATGCAAAAGGATAATATTTAGGATGGAAATGCATTGGATTAATGTGATCTGAGAAAAGTAACACATTATGCAAGTGAAAAGATGACTGGGTTAGAATAATAGAAATTTCTTTCTTTTTTCAATGCGACAGCTTTACCTTTAAAGGAGCTAGAGTTTTGTTTGTATATTACTTCTGATTGATGTACATTAATCATAGAATCTCAGATTTTAAAAAGTGCTCAGAGATTATCTAGTTCAACTCATAGCCTACAACATATCCAGCATCTAGCCTTATTTGAAAAAAAAATCTAGAAAGAATCTACCACATTCCCCAAAAGAACATTCCATTTTGGGACAGATCTAATTGTAAGGAAGATTTACTTTACATCAAGCACAAATTCACCTACTTCACGCTACTGCTCACTTTTCCCACCCAGTTCTGCCCTCTGGAGCCAGGCAGATTAAATCTAATCTCTTAGACACATTTGTCTTTCAGATCCCTATACCCATATTCTCTATGTCTTCTCCTCTTCAAAGTAAATATACCTAATTCTTTTGAGCAATCTTCATAGGGTCAGGACTTCAGACTTTTCCCAGGGTTGTCCTCTAAATGTACTTCACTTGATCAACATCCTTCATATAATCTAATACTCAGTACTCCAAATGAGGTTTCACCAGAATGAATTATCACTTCTCAAATCCTGGGCACCATACCTCTTGCAATTCAGCCAAAGGCTCCCGTAGAATTCTTGGCTGCTACCCTACTGCTGATTAATATTCTGCTTGTATTGCTAAAATTCCCAGATCTTTTAAAAATGTGAATTGTTTTTTTGGCCAAACTCTCCCATCTTATAATCGTGAAGCCATTTTGTGATAACCAATGCAAGACATTTATTTATGCCTGTGGACCTTCACCTTATTCATTTAGATCCAACGTTCCACTCTGTCACGTAACAGACTGTATTAGCAGTCTCTCCAACTTTGTATAATCTGTGTATTTGATAAAACCACCATCTATGACTTCATCCAATGTATTAAGGATGAAGTATAATTCTTTGGGTCACTCTTCCTTCCAAGATAACAATGAACCATGAATTACTGCTCTTTAGATTCAGAGATTTAATTTATAACACAAATGATATCCCCTATAAGAAAGAAAAACCATATAGTTTATTCACATTGGATTCCCCCCCCCCTTCACTATATTATTGTCTTGTCTACCTCTCTCCGTCTTGCCCATAGGAGTATCATAAAGCAATCTATCAAAAGCTTTGCTAAAATTTTAGGAAATGATCCTATAGCATTTTTCTAATTCATCAGTCTTAGAAGCAAAACAAACAAACAAAAAAGGCATGAGTTTGTCTGCTGCCTGAGGGGAGAAACAGCAACTGGTATGAGGAAAACATGCTGGTTCTTATTGTTAGATCTTGGGCTACACTGCTTCTTGTAATGGGCAGGGGGATATTGGAGAGATGTGAGGTATGTCACCCAAGAACCACTCTCTGGCTTGAGGCTTGGGACTGCCAGAGCCATCCCATGATGATGATGCCTACTTTTACTGGCATCATATTTAAAAATTAAAATAGAGATAAAATCAGCAACCAGGTGCTAGAAGCATAGCAGTTAGCAGATACCCAAATGATACTGTGACATGAGGACATGAGATGAGGGATACCCAATCAGATCAGACTTAATGGAAATGTCAAACCACTTATAACTGTAACATTGGAAAACAAGAGCCACTGACAGTGTGATCCAGGCAGCCACGAGGGATGGGAGGGCAACAGGGATTGAGCCAAGGATTTCTGCAGCCATTAAACTGTGATCAAACTAGGTACCCGGTAAAGAACAGGATAGCTTAAACAAGAGTAGGAAAGATTCTCTATCATCAGTCAGCTTTTGTGGGTGCTCATAGCAATAACTGACGTCTCTATGGCATTTTGAATTCATTAACTTAGTTTATCTTCTCAGTAATACTAAAAACCAAGTACCAGAGGTATGGGTATACCTGTTTTAAAGACGATGAAACTAAGACTCTGAGGTGTTGAAACTTGACTATGGCCACACAGTAAGTGGTAGAGGTACAATCTTAATCCAAGATATTCCTGGCTCCAGGATTTTCCATGACACCGAGCTGCCTTGTTCATTAAGGAAGAGCAATACTGATTAAACATAGGATATAGGTGTCTCAGCCTGTGTAAATGCATATGTCTGCATACATTCAAGATATATTTTTTCAATTTGTACAAAAAGTAATTCTTAATTTTGATTCCAAATTTCTTTTCCTCTCTCCTCTCTTCCCCATCCATCTAGAAGACCAGAAATATGATATCCATTTAACATATAAAATCATATCTAGTTTTATATTTAATGCATAATGAAGTATAAAATCTTCTTTTATAAAATAAATATATAATACAAACTTACATGAGATGCAGCATGGTATAGGAAATAGAGAGCAGGTCTTAGAGTCAGATCTGACTTGGATTTGAGGAGTCAGAAAGTTTGACTCATTCCTTTGACACACTGGCTCAGAAGTTTAAGTTATCTCAAACCCCTGAGCTCCACCCTCTCTGGAGGTCATAGGCAGCCTCACCTTTCCATGGGCTGTTTGAAATCCCAGTCATGATCCTGAGGTTAAATTTTCCCTATAAATCTATTTAGGGCTCATGCCATACTTACAGCCATTTGGGCAGTCTTGTTGGAAACAAGGATGTCTTTCTACTTACCCCTCCCCCATGCCTCATGGTACCCCTCCTAACCCCACCATGTTTTATGGTATCTCTCCTCTCCTGACCCCGCTTCTCCTTCTCATAGCTAACTCTTTTAGAGTGCTGAGTGTGTTTTAGGATTTAGCCTGTCAGATAAGTGCATGTCCAACTTCATGGGGTATTTCCTTTCTCCTGTTAAATGGCAAGTTCCATTGAGGAACTTGCTCTTTCTATCATTAATTTTTTTTTCTTTTAGTTTTGCATTAATATTTCTATCTTTTTCAGAAAAAAAAATAGTTTTTGATTTTCAAAATATATGCAAAGCTAGTTTTCAACAATTACCCTTGCAAAACCTTGTATTGCAAGTTTTTCTCCCATCCCCTCCTTTCACCCCCTCCTCTAGTAATCCAATATATGCTAAACTTGTGCGATTCTTTCCACAATTATCATGCTGCACAAGAAAAATCAGATCAAAAAGAAAAAAAAAAAAAGGAAGCAAACAACAACAAAAAAGGTGAAAATATCATGCCATGATCCATATTCAGTCCCTACAGGTCTCTTTCTGAATGGAGCTGGCTTTCTTCATCACAAGTATATAAGAATTCCATTATAAATTATTAAACCCCCTTTCTATGTTTTCCTAACTCTACATATTTACTATACTTTTGTACCTCATCATTTTGTCTGAAATCTCTTCCCCTAAATAAACCTACCTTTTTGCCAAAGAGAATGCTCATTCTCTAACCCTAATATTTGGGGCCTAGCATCATCTGCTGTTTATATCACCTAACAGATTTGTATTGATGAAGTGAATTCACACATCTGGGAACTCCTTTCCAGACAAGGTAAAGAAGAAAAGTGCATGTAGAAAATTATATATATATATATATATATATATATTCTTCTTTACTATATACATATATATATACATATATATATAAAGATTTGTTATCATAAAATAAAAACAAAATAATTTTTGCAAAGCTCTTAATTATGAAGCAATGTATTTTCCAATATTTAATCCATAGCTGATGAAATCACACATCTTTTATCCCCATGAGTTTCAGATTAATTTATTTTAAAAATGAAAGAAGACAAAACTTTAAGGTCTCTTTTGTGTTCATTAAATAAACTGAATCTTCTTTATATATGTTTTTTCTTAGAAATAATGTCATGTTTGCTAGAAGTATTTAAATACTAAATGGTTCAATTTCATTATTTTTTTCTTTGAGTCTATAGTTTTTGCATTGGTTCTAATCCTCTGAATTACATTCTCTTCTGTGCTTAAAAAAATCTGTCTATATCACATGGAATGGAACTTTATCCATTCTTCCTGAAATCCAATAAAAAATCTATTTTATAGAATAACTGCAGTTATTGAAGTAGATAGTTGTCATTAACACTGAATGTTACACAATATTTAAATAGCATTTTCAAAAAGTATGAGGCTCAGCACTTTATATTTTCAGAGACATGATGGACAAACATATGCATTTACCATTTAAATTTTATTTTTACATTTAGGGTGTTTCCATTTTTCATTTTGTTGTGAATTTAAATAGTGATACAAATGTTTTCTTTTAGCAATAAAACTCAGAGGACACTGATTAGCTTAATTGGAGAAGGTTTGTTGAAAGAGGAGGCAAAATTGGCAGAGAATTTAAATTAGGAGAGACAGGAATTTTGGCAGATAGAACGAAGCATAGAATGAATTGTATGAGGCAGAAGGAAAACTGGAAATCAGGGCTGATTCCTGTAAATCAGGATTGAACTACTCCATGAGAAGAAACAGCTCTGAAGGGCTGAGAACATAGCTTTCCACCCCTGCACCCCAATCCCTAAAGATGTTATAGATAGGAAGGGGGACATCCTTTGTTACATCTGCCACTAGCTCTAACCTAAATTTCAAGGAACTGGTTCCCTTTAACCTCATGCTGGGCTATCAGGAAATCCTGCTTCCATTGATTCAATTAATTAATCATTAATTCAACTGAGACATGGATTGAATAAAAGATCCCATTGAGGGAAAGATGAATACCTACAAAAATAAAGTGCAAATCTTGAGAAGGTCAAGTTTACTTAGAAGTATAATAATTTCTTCTTTGTCTCCCCCCACCCCCTACACACACCCCAGTTATCAATGGGAGAGCCCACTTTAATCCCTTTCTGGCCTTCTTCTCCAACTCCCAGCAAAAGCCACCCATTAAAGCTCATTTGTTAGAACATTCAGATTTGTGTTCCTTTCAGAGTAAAGAACCTGTTAGATGGGAAGGAAGTGTATTTACACATCAGTGCCTCAGATATTCGGCCTCTCCTTTGGATCTGGAGAAAAAGAAAGAAAAAGCTACCAAAAAAATAAAGAAAGAGATATTATAGGATTGAAGGATCTTAAAGACTCCAGTTCCAATTTTGTTTCTAATATTCACCAGCTGTGTGACTTCGGGGGCATGGTGAAAGAGCTTTAACTGAATTCAGGATCTGAGTTCAAGATTTACCACTGATACTATCCTTGTGACAGTGGTAAAACGTTCTCTGTGCTTCAGTGTCCTCATAAAATGGGGGAATTAGGCTAGATGGTCTTTAATGTTCCTTCAAGCACTATCATCTTATAGATAGATCTATCATCTTATAAGCAATTTAGTATTTTTAAGCCTAATTTTAGTGACCTACCTTACTGCTCTATTTTGAGATTCAAAGGCAATAATGTATGTAAAGAACTTCTCAAATTTTAAAGTCCTTTATTGGTATAATCTAATCAGAGATCTAGAGTTAGAAAACAAGTCATTGGGTCCAACTTTCTTGGTTGACAGGTGAGGAAACTGAGGCTCAAAGAAATTAAGTGATTTGGGTAGGGTCACATGCTAGTATCTCAGGAAGACTTAGAATATTGGTCTTCCTGATTTCAAGCTCAGCACTTTATTCACTACATCAGGTTATTATTATTTTCTTTTATAGCAAAGATATTCAATACCTTGGTAGTTCTTAAAATTCTCTGTCAAATGTTCTGGATATTTTGAGATTGGCCCACTCTTTTGGGGGAATAACCTACATTTCACCCCCTTTCACTGGGAACTCCTAACTTGACCCTACTCCATTTTATCTTTGTATCTTTCTTAGGGATCAGAAACATTGCATATGTCAGGTTCTTAAAAATATTGTCCATTTGAAGTGAATAGAACTTTCCATATATTCTATGGAAGATCCATATATTCTATGGATTGTGGGAATTTTTTTTTCCAAATCAATTTATAAGTATCATTATATTATTACTCACTTAGTACTAAACTCAATGGCATAGCTTTCAAAGCTTCCCTGATTTGGAATGGTCTTCTCTGGCTTGTCTTCAATTCATCTGTGTCCAAAAAAAGGGGGGGGGGGAGGAGAGAAGAAAAAATATTTTAGAAACTTAATCAGTGATGTTGAGTAAATTAGAATAATTATCTTACTCGTTTTAAATGTGAAACATTATTAATAGAACCTAATATAGCATTTATCTCTTTTTAACAGCATCTTATATTTTCATATTTAATTTATTAATCAGTCTAATCTTGATTCATGTTTGATCATTGCTTGGCTGGAGATTGCATTCATTTTTTATTCATTTCCATGTTTTCTTATTTTATTATGAAGTACAAACACAAATCATTCCTTCTATTTCATTCTATGAATTCAATTTCATCAATTTGTCAGGACTGTACCAGGCACATGGCAAGCTCTAGGTTGATGGTATTATGTAGCAGCCTTTCAACTTCTGGCTGTCCTTCAATGATCAGGTGTTGATGGAAGTCTGACTGGTGATAGATTAGTGGAATCTCAGAAGGATCTAGAAATAAGTGAGCCTACATCGTAGAATTTGGAAAAGGCCATTTTTTACACAAAACCTTTCCTGCTCCCTTTTAGTGCTAGTGCCCTCTCTTTCAAACTACCTTGTATTTATTTTTAATTTGATTATCTTTAGTGAACAAAAATCTATTTTTTCTCCCTCCTATTTCCTGCCATTAAAAAAAAATTAGAAAAAGGAAAAGGAAATGAAAACCATCGCAATAGATATTCAGAATCAAACAAAACAAATTCTTGGGCAGACATGTCCAAAACATATAACTCAATCTGTAGCCTGAATCCATTACCCCTGAAGACACTACATTACCAAGAGTCCTCTGGAATAGTGGTTAACCATTGCACTGATCAGAGGTCTTAAGTATTTCAAAGCTGTTTGTCTTTACAATGTCTTTACAAAGCTGTTGTTACATAAATGGGTCTCCAGGTTCTACTCACTCTGTTCTGCATCAGTTCATACAAAACTTCCCAGGTTTTTCTGAAATTGTCCATTTTGTTTCTTAAATGCAATAGTATTCTATTACATTTGCATACTATAATTTGTTCAATCATTCTCAATTGTTGAAAACTCCCTTATTTTTCATTTCTTTGCCACTACAAAAAGAGCTGATGTAAATTTGTTTGTACATAAGATCTTTTTTCCTCTTTCTTTATTCTTTTTGGTATATAGATCTAATAAACTATTTTGTATTTATTCTCTGTGTACATATATATTGTGTGTATATATAAATACATATACATATATGTTTATATAATGTTTAATCACATTCTGTATTTTCATGAATATGTGCATGTCTGTGCCTACATTTTATGTGTGCATATATGTATATATAGAGAGAGACATATATACATAAATATATGTATATACACACAGAGAGATATCTAGATATATATCTAGACAGAGATATATTGTTATATCCTCTTATTGGCTTCCACATTAGAATGCAAGTCTTTAAAATCTATTTCAGAAAAGTAGTTCAATGGACAAGCGGGCCAGAAGTAGGAAACCCTGGGGACAGAGTTAGAGAGAAAATGTAAGAAAGTTTATGTCTGTGACTCAATCTAACCATGTCCAATTGAAGATAGGAGAAGCAAATTTAGAAAAGCCATGAAGGTCATTTAAGAACAATCAATTCCATGGCTCTGCATCTACAACTGAATTAATACCAAGGCCAAGACTGAGACAAACTATCTTTCTGTAGCTGTTAAATGATGGAGCTTGCTGTTTGTCCTTTGTTCTGGAAGACAACCATGACATGGGGTAATGTTGTGACATGCAAGTAAATTGGATCTAAGTGAGGGAAGTTGGGCTAAATCACCAGCCTCATTCTCTGGTCCTCAGCATCTGGATCCAATGACAAGCTATCGATCAGGATGTTGGAGGTTGCTCTGGATGCTTTGGGATATTTTAGCCTAAGTCTTTCCCAGGTCTGTTTGACTGAGGCGATACCTAGTCAGTGATTATGGATAGGTGAGAAAGGAGGCAAAGAATGGCCCCTTTTGCCTACTGAAAGAAAAAAAATCAATCTGGAAAGGGAAGACCTTCAGTGTTTCAGGTCAAAACAAAAATAATTGCTCTTTAAATTCACTCAGTGTTATCAGGGCCCAAACAATGACGGAATGAGGCTAGGGCTGGGACCTATTGTTGGCAATCAAAGAGTTATTTCAGTTTAAGGCATGGCCCTTCAGAAAGGAATCAACCCAAATGACCAAGTTTCCTGACTGATCGGAAATACCTCAAGGATATCTTTCTTGAGTCCCTTGGTTGATAATACTCTGTCCCTCCAAAAATCACACCTTGCGTATATCTGTATTCCTTGGGAATAGATTTTTTTTCTTTGTCTAACACCTAGCATAGCTCCTTTCATTTGGTATGCACTTAACAAATAAAATTAGTTTACCTACTATAAACTATTAATCTTTTTATCTTCTACTTTATCCCCCATTCGCTGAATATTCCCTTGTAGTGCTCCATAGCAAGCCCCGTTTAAATACCTAAGAGGCTGGCATCATAAGCAGAGGGCTACAGAAACCCAGTTGGCACGGCACATACAATGTGAATTTCTACAGCTCCATTTGTATTTATCTGGTTTATAATTAAGTAGAGTCAACAAGCATTTGTTAATGAACAACTATGTGTCAGGCACTGTGTTAATCAGACCATTCTACCTCTTGTGAAGTTACTGGTACAGTGTGGTACCAAGGGTGTGGGAATAAACAACCTAGATGAGGCTCTGGGCAAACTTTCAATGGTTACCTTATGATCGTTTGGGGTTCTTTACTGGTTTCCTTACTCGTTAGATCAACTGGAAAAGCAGTCAGGAGATCATGTGGTATGTCTGTGGTCTTTCACTATCTTTATATAAGTTCCTAAACAAGTCATGTAGTGCTCCAAAGATGAGTCATTGGATATGTTAAAAACAAAAACAAAAACTAAGATGATGTAATGTCCTGCTGATTTGGTTTAAGAATAAGGCGTTTCTGTGTGATGATGATAAACTTATATTTACTACCTCCAAATGAATCTTATTAAAAAGTTTAAACTGACTTTAAATTGAGTTGTGATAAATTTAGATCTTAGATAATCTAAATTATTACACTTTGTGGCTTTTTGCTACCTTAGTCTCTGAAAAGGTGCATATAAGAATGTTTCACAAACAGATTTTCCCTATTTCTTCTCTCTTTCTTTACTCCTTCAATCAAGCGAAATGTTGAAAGCAACAAAAATAGAGCTTTGGGAATGAAGGAAAAAAATAACATTTTGTTTCTCCACTAATTTGAAATACTAAATAATCCAAACCAAGATCAAGAGATGAATAGACTAGGTACTGCCAGTCTGTATCCGATACTGAAATTATTCGGTATAAATGAGGAATCCTGAGAAGTCATTTTGCTACTGTCTCCTGTGAAGTAGGAATATGTTGTACTCCACATGACATTAGTTCATATTGAACTTAGGAACTTAACAGGCTAGAAAAGAATCCTTTCACATAAGATTTTTTTTTTCCTCTTTCACTTTGAGAAGCACTGAGACAAGCAGAAATAATCATTAGTCTTACCATCCATAGATTGGTCATTTGTGACTTAAAAGATTTGTCAACAAATTTGGCTTCAGAGGTATAATTTTTTTGCATGGGTTCCAGTTAGAAGGAATGTCTTATTGAATGATGGGAAAAGTAGACTGAAAATTTTCACCACATTTTCTTTACTAATAACCATCTAACGTGACCCCCTCCCTCTCCAAAGCAAACTAAGACAGGGTGGATGAGTAGACTAAATTAGTGTTACAGAATTCCTCAGTGGGCAATAAAGTAGCTCGTCATTCAGAAGGCATAAGGTATAGCATCTGTGGTACTTTTCTTGGGTTTGATTAGTATGTTCTGTGTGTTCTCTGAATTGAGGAGTCATGTTCCACAGAAAAGTAAATCTCATATGGATTCCATGAATAGTACTGCTCAGAAATGTGAGATAAACTGGGAAAGGAAAGACATGAAAAATGTTAATGAATAGTTAAGTAGCCTCAAAGGGAGCACAGAATAGGATGTATGGCATATTGCTTAAGGTATGGATCCCCACCAAAACAACACTATATCCTTGGGAAAGGAAGAGTTCCTGCACAAAATTCATTATAAATACCCTCGAATATAAAGAGCAGTCAGTAGTAGTTGTAAGAAGTTTCCTGACTACTCTGCCAGTTTTTTTTTTTGTTTGTTTGTTTTGTTTTGTTTTGTTTTGCATTGAGCACATAAAAGGTAAGATTTAAACACAGTAACAGACATCTTGTTGTGGTTGTGATCATTAAAAGTCTCAAGTGAATGTGTAGATCATAGAAAGGGCCCATGATCCATTTTTCAGACTTTAGTGAATATTTCTCATTGAGCTTTGTCAGAAGAATACAATAGGGGTCTGCAAGTCAGAAAGACCAGACGTTTCCTCTGATTCTCAAAAACCCTTCTAATTCATTCAATATAAGAATTATACATAAGAAATAAATTGATGGCAGGGTAAGGCACAAAAAAGTTTATTGAGATAATGATCTGATAAATTAATATCAGAGAAATCAATTTTCTAATAGATTCTCTCAGTACCCTCTTTCCTACAGACCCTCAAACTCTGGCAAAAGGGCACAACTAGAAAAATCTACTCATATTCTAAAATCTACTCAGTAATTTTTCTTAATGCTACTGAAGTCTTTGTCAGCACAGCCTGACACTCCTCTGAATAAAGAAGAATGGTGAACCCACCATTCTTTGGCAACAGGCAACAGAACTCATCCTTGCCCATCATCATCTCCATTTCATGGGCAAAGGATGTGAAAGGATAATCATCTCCATTTCATGGGCAGACGAGGTGGAAGTATTGGGAAGCAGAAGCACCTTTTTTTCTGGGTGGAAGTGTGAAAACTAGCTCCTAGTCTTGGCTTTTGGCACTAACTTAAGTGGGACTTTGGGCAATTCATTGTATTTGCCTGAGTCTTAATTTCTTCACCTGATAAAAGTAGGAAATTGAACTACATCATCTTTCAAGTCCCTTATGACTCTAAATTCCATTTTTAAATGTTTTTAACAGTTTTCCTCATAAAAAGTAACATATATACATATAACAATTCTAAAATTTAAATTTAAATAAATTCATAATCTTATCTTTTTAACAACCCACAAGAAAAATAACCTGATGTAAATAGATGGCTCCTAAGGCATTTCAATTCCTGTTTTCTTTAGATCTGACAGTGAGCCATTAATAGATTTTTTGTTCCAATAATGATTTGGGGTTTACTTGTGCATCTGCTTAACTGTGCTTCTATTTTAGAATAGGCTAATAAAGCACATTTTTTTTATTTTCCTCCCTTGTCTGATAATAGTCATAAGGCAAGTTAGAGAAGTAATCATTCACAAAATGTTAAGAAATAACAATTAGTATTTGTTGGATGGTCAAAAAAAGCTACAATTTTATATCCTTGTCAAAGTGTTGGCTTCCCAGTGAAGCAATTAGATGAAACCTAAATGTAAATTTCCCTCTGGTTGTCAGTTTACTGTATTAGCAAAGGTCATAGGTTGTCTCTAAATACATAGCTTATTTCAAATAAAAAGGGTATTTGGGGAAACTAGAAGGAAATTAGCATTAAAGATGCATATTACCATCATTAAAAAAAGCAGAACAATTCTTTCTTGCCTATAGATCAGGAGTTAAGGCTTCATATTGTAAAAAAAAAAATCTATGGTTTAAAAAAAATTACTAGGCAAAATTCTTATTGCTAATCATGTAGATTGTAAGCATCCTATCATGTCAACATAGTTTTTCTTTCCATTCTGTGATTTTTACCCTAAATGGAGAACTATATAGCTCATTATTACTAAGAGGTATAAATAAAGATATGATATAACCTTGATGGTCTTTCTGTAAATTCCCTTTCAGCTCTGAATCCTGTTATAATCCTCTTTGGGACCCATAGGCTACTGGAAAAACTATGACACCAAAGGCTTCATTATGATTCTCTAAAAAGCTATGATAGTAAAAAGGTTTGTAAAAAAAAATAGAACTACAAAGATGATCAAGATATAGAATAGGAGGGATTTTAAGAGAGAGAAATCAGTTGTTATCTTAGTGAATATTTTTATCCCCCTTTTGATTCAAAGTGAGTAGTATTATCAAAACACACTCAACAATCATATTTTTTTCTCTTAATAGTATTTTATTTTTCCAAATACATGAAAAGATAGTTTTCAACATTCATTTTTGTAAGACTTTGTGTTTCAACTTTTTCTCTCTCCCTCCCTTATTTCTCCCTTCCCCCAAAACAGCAAGCAATCTGATATAGGTTAAACAAGTACAATCCTTTTAAATATATTTTCATATTGGTCATGTTTGCAAGAAAAATCAGGTCAAAGGGGGAAAACCACAAGAAAAGAAAAGCAAACAACAACAAAAAAGTGAAACTACTGTGCTTCCCTCCATATTTAGTCTTCACAGTTCTGTCTCTGGATTGTGGATGGCATTTTCTAACCCAAGTCTATTGGAATTGTCTTGAATCAATGCATTGAGCCAAGTCTATCACAGCTAATCATTACATAATCTTGTTGTTACTGTGCACAATGTACTCCTGGTTCTACTCACTCATTCAGCATCAGTTCATATGAGTCTTTCCATTTTTTTTTCTGAAATCAGCATGCTCATCATTTCTTATAGAATAATAATATTCCTTTGCATTCATGTACCATAACTTAATTGGCCATTCCCCAATTGATGGCCATTCACTTAATTTCCAATTCCTTACCACCACAAAAAAGAGCGGCTAAAAACATTTTTACATGTGGGTCCTTTCCCCTTTATATTATCTCTTTGGAATACAAACATAGTAGGGATATTGATGATTCAAATGGTATATACAATTTATAGTCCTTTGGACATAGTTCCAAATTGCTCTCCAGCATGGTTGAATCTGTTCACAGTTCCACCAACAATGCATCATTGTCCCAGTTTTCCCACATCCTCTCTAACATTTAGCATTTTCTTTTTCTATCATCTTAGCCAATCTGAGAGGTGTGTAGTGGTATCTTAGAATTGTCTTAATGTGCATTTTCCTAATTAATATTTATTTAGAGCATTTTTTCATATCACAAAAATGGCTTTAATTTCTTCATCTAAAAATTGTCTTCATATTGTTTAATCATTTATCAATTGGGCAATGACTTGTATTCTTATAAGTTTGAGTCACTTCTCTACATATTTTTAAAATGAGGCCTTTTTGAGAAACACTGGCTGGAAAAAAAAATTCCCCCAAACTTTCTGCTTCCCTTCTAATCTTGGCTACATTGATTTTCTTTGTGCAAAACCTTTGTAATTTGATGTAATCAAAATTATTCCTTTCACATTTCATAATGCTCTCCAGTCCTTCTTACGCAATAAATTCTTCTCTTTTTTTTACAGATTTTTTACAAGACTATTCCTTGTTCTTCTCATTTACTTATAGTACCATCCTTTATGTCTGAATCATGAACCCATTTCAATCTGACCTTGGCTTAGCATGTGAGATGTGAGATGCCTACTTTCTGCCACAGTATTTTTTTATAATTTTCACAGCAATTTTGTCAAATAGTGAGTTTTTATCCCCAAATCTGGAGTCTTTAGATTTATCAAACAGTAGATTAGTATAATCACTGACTATTGTGTCTTAATACCTAACTTATTCAACTTATCCTGTACTCTGTTTCTTAGCCAGTATCAAATGGATTTGATGACTGGAACTTTATAACATAGTTTTAGATCTGGTATGACTGGGTGAACTTCTTTTTAATTTTTTAAAATTAATTCCCTCGATATTGTTGAACTTTTGTTCTTTCAGATGAATTTTGTTATTATTTTTCTTGCTCTCTAAAGTAATTTTTGGTAGTTTGGTATGTCACTGATTAAGTCAATTAATTTGGGAAGAATTGTCATTTTTATTATATTGGCTCAGTCTATCCATAAGCAATTAATATTTTTCCTATTGTATAGATCTAACTTTTTGTGGAAAGTGTTTTGTAATTGTGTTCATACAGTTCCTGACTTTGTCTTACAGATAGATTTCCACATATTTCATATTGTCTACAATTATTTTAAATGGGACTTCTCTTGCTACTGGTTTTTGGTGGTAATATGTAAAAATACTGATAAACTATGTGGGTTTGTTTTATATCCTAGAACTTTATTAAATTTGTTAATTGTTTCTAGTAGTTTTTTAATTAATTTTCGAGGATTCTCTAAAGGTATCATATCATATACAAAGAGTGATAGTTATGCTTCCTCATTGACTATTGTAATTCCTTCAATTTCTTTTTCTTCTCTTATTGCTAAAGCTAATAATTGTAGAGCAATATTGACAGTAGTTCAATAGTGATAATTTACATCCTTGGTTCATCCCTGATCTTACTGGGAATGCTTTAAGCTTATCCCCATTACATATAAAGCTTACCTGATAATTTAAATAGATGCTACTTATTATTTTAAGTAAAACTTCATTTTATCACCATTCAATATTCTCCAGAAGTCTACCATATCTAACTTTTCTAAAATTTTATTAACCTTCTTAATTTCTTTCTTGTTTATTTTATGGTAAGATTTATCTTGTTCTGAGAGGGAAATGTTGAGATCTCCCACTAAAATAGTTTTGTTGTCTGTTTCTTTCTGCATTCATCATATTAACTTCTCCTCTAAGAATCTGGATGCTATACCATTTGGTGCATATATATGTAGCATTGATATTATGTCATTATAAATGGTACCCTTTAGCAAGATGTAGTTTCCTTCTTTTTATCTTGCGATTAGATCTATATTTGTTTTTCTTTGATCTGAAATCAAGATTATTGCCCTTGCTTTTTTATACTTCAGCTGAAGCATAATATATTTTGCTCCAGCCTTTTACCTTTACTCTGTCTGTTCATTGATCATAATTTTAAAAGTTTAGGAATAAGGCTGAGATTTGTTTCAAAGCTATCAACTATTAAACTAAGAAATGTTGATGATTCCACTCATGAAAAGAGCCCTGCCATGAATTTTAAAAGATCTCTCAGGAGGTAAATGTTTCTTGAGAATAGATTTTTTTAAAACTTTCTTTGTCTTCCTAGTTCTTGTGGCAAAAAGTAAGGCTTTAATAAATGCTTAGTGATTTGACTTGTGATGCTATTTCCTAGTTATTAAAATCCTTACAAAAAATAACAAGATTTGACTGAAGAAATATATTTAGGAAGCTTTAGAGCAGGGGTCCTCAAACTATGGCCAGCAGGCCAGATGCAGCAGCTGAGGACATTTAACACCCTCACGCAGGACTATGAAGTTTCTTTATTTAAAGGCCCACAAAACAAAGTTTTTGTTTTTACTATAGTCCAGCCCTCCAACAGTCTGAGGGATAGTAAACTGGCCCCCTATTTAAAAAGTTTGAGGACCCCTGCTTTAGAGTATATATGAAGAATATAATTCAAAAGGACAAAGAAAAAAAAACAAAATAATTACTTATTCCTTAGATCCCAATACTTGTATGCATAGAGCAGGTGGTCAAAAATATTTATTAAATAACTGTGAGATAAGATTTTCCAGTTTGGAAGGAAAAAGATCAAGCAGTCAATGAAGCAAATAAGCAAAAGGCATTAATGAAGTATCTACTAGGTGCTAGACACTGTCTTCACTAGCAAAAAAATAAAAAATAAAAAACAAACCAAAAAAAAAACTCTGGGGAAAAAAAAGCAAGGTGCCCATCTATTAGGTCAGGTATCAAATACTAATATAGAAATACAATGATGTTATTGCATAGCAAGAAAAGAAAAATTTAGAAAAACATAAATTGAATAAAGGATACAAAGTGAAAAAAGTAGAACTAGAAGAATGATATACACGATGACAACAACGTTAAAGAATATACCACTAAAAGGAAACCAAACTATTAAGTAATTGCAATAGGTGTGCAGAAAAGATAAGGAAATATACCATGCCCTTTTAATGCACATACACCCAAGCACATACATATATACATACATAATGAAAGTTTTAGAGGCATTCCTTTAGCTCTTGTTCCCAAAGAGAAGGTTCAGTTTGAAGTGACAAATGCTCCCTGAAGTAACTGTCATTTAAAAATAAAGAATACTGATAAAATTTATTTTAAGATGCAAATAATTTTAAAAGAAATGAAAACACTTTGAATTTTATTTTTTTTAATTTTTAAAAAAATTTTCAAAGTTTATGCAAAGATAGTTTTTGGTATTTACCCTTGTGAAACCTTGTGTTCCAATTTTTTTTTTCTCCCTCACTTTCCCTCACCCCATAGACAGCTTTCTAAAATCATCCTGCTGATCATTTCTTGTAGAACAATAATATTACATAACATTCATATAATTTTAGTTATTCAGCCACTCTCCAACTCATGAATATCCACTCACTTTCCAGTTCTTTGCCACTACAAAAAGGGCTGCCACAAACATTTTTTGCACATGTGGATCCTTTTTCTTTTTCTGTGGTATTTGAGATACTGGCCTATTAGAGACACTGCTGGATCAAAAGGTATGTACAGTTTGATTGCCCTTTGGATGTAGTTCCATGTTGCTCTGCAGAATTGTTGGATTAGTTCACAACTCTCCCTACACACACACACACACACACACACACACACACACACACACAGACACACAAATGTCTTCTAATAATAGTTTTCCTGATATTGAGCCAGCCCTGCATACCTGGTATAAATCCTTCTTGGTCAATTTAATTCCACATGCATTCCTTTGTACAATGCAGGATTCCATGAAGTTTTATAGGTTACAAAAACACATTATCATTTTTATTAGTCATACATAAAATTAGCTATTAGTTAGCTATATGTATATATATATATGCATATATATATACATATATACATATATATTAGTGATTTATCTTTGTTTTATACTTTAAACTATTTTAACAGAGATGCTTATGATCACAATATTGGTTTTAAACTTCAAAGTGTTCATGACCAAGGCAAAAGAATTCATCATCAAAGAGCCAAACCCCTGGTTTGAATTGTGAACTCTCTATTAGAGTGTCATCTCCTTGAGGGAACAGATTGTCTTTTGCATTTTTTTCCTTTACATATTTCCACATTTATCATATTGCACAAGAAAAATCACATCCAAAAGGGGAAAATGAGAGGAAAAAAAGCAAGCAAAAAACAATTTTAAAAAGTGAAAATACTATGTTCTGATACACATTCAATCCCCATAGTCCTATTTCTGGGATGCAGATGGCTCTCTCCTTTGCAGCTCTATTAGGATTGAACTGAATCACCTGATGATTAAAAAGAGCAAAAAAAAAAAAAAAGAGAGAGAGAGAGCTATGTCCATTAAAATTGATCATTGCATAATCTTGTTGTTGTGCACCATGTTCTCTTGGTTGTACTTACTTCACTTAGCATCAGTTTATGTAAGTCTCTCCAGATCTTTCTGAAATCATCCTTCTGACTGTTTCTTACAGAACAATAATATTCCATATAGTTATATAGCATAACTTATTGAGCCATTCTTCAATTGATGGACATCCACTCAGTTTTCAGATTTTTGCCACCACAAAAAGGGCTACTATCAACATTTTTACACATTTGTTTTTTCCCCCTTTTTTTATGGGGATCTCTTTGGGATACAGACCAAGTAGAGACACTACTTGATCAAAGGATATACACAGTTTTCTAGACCTTTGGGCATAGTTCCAAAGTGCTCTCTAGAATGGTTGGATTATTTCACTTCACCAACAATGTATTAGGGTTCCACTTTTCCTACATCCCCTCCAAATTTATCATTATCTTTTCCTGTCATCTTAGCCAATCTAAGAGGTGGACCACGGTACTTCAGAATTATTTTAATTTGCATTTCTTTGATCAATAGTGATTTAAAGCATTTTTTCATATGACTTGAAATGGTCATAATTTATTCATCTGCAAATTGTCAATTGGAAAATGGCTTATATGCTTATAAATTTGAATCAATTCTTTATGTATTTTAGAAATGAGGTCTTTATCATAATCCTTAGATGTAAATCCCCTCTCCCCCAGTTTTCTACTTTCCTTCTAATCTTGACTGCATTGGGTTTTTTGTTCAAAAACTTTTTAATTTACTATGATCAAAAATATCCATTTTCCATATCATAATGTGCTCTAGCTCTTCTTTGACCTTACATTCTTTTCTTCTCCATAGATCTTAGAGATAGACTATCCCTTATTCTCCTAATTTGCTTATGGAAACATCCTTTATATCTAAACCATGAACCTAGTTGTACTTTATTTTGATATTGGGTGTTAAATGTGGGTCAATGCATAGTTTCTGCCATACTTATCCCCAATTTTCCCAGAATTTGTGTCAAATTGTGAAATCTTATCCCAGAAGCTGGTCTCTTTGGATGTCATTGATTATTTTGTCTTGTGAACCTAATCCAATCTACTAATCAACTATTTTATTTCTTAGCCAGTACCAAATGACTTTTGATGACTGCTACTTTATAATATAGTTTTAGATCTGATATGGCTAGACCACCTTCATTTGCATTTTTCATTAATTTCCTTGAATTTTTAGACTTTTTGCTCTTTCAGATGAACTTTTGTTTTGTTTTTGTTTTTTATTTATGTATTTATTTTTATTTACAAAGCACATATATGGGTAATTTTTTCCATCATTGACCCTTGCAAAACCTTTGTTCCAAATGTCTCCCTTCTTCCCCTCATTCCCTCCCCTAGATGGCAGGTAGTCCAATACTTGTTAAATATGTTGAAATACAAGTTAAATCCAATATATGTATACATATTTATACAGTTATCTTGCTGCACAAGAAAAATCAGATCAAGAAGGAAGGAAAAGAAAAACTGAGGGAAAAAAAAAAACAAAATGAAAGCAAACAATAATAGAGAGAGTGAGGATGCTTTGTTGTGTTCCATACTCTGTTCCCACAGTTCTCTCTCTGGGTGTAGATGGCTCTCTTCAACACTGAACAAGTAGAACTGGTTTGTATTCTCTCATTGCTGAAGAGAGTCATGTCCCAGATGAATAGTTTTTCTAGCTCTGTAACATAATTTCTTGGTAATTTGATTGGTATGACATTGAATAAGTAGATTAATTTAGTAGAATTATCATTTTATTATATTTATTCTGCCCATCCATGAATAGTTGATATTCTTTCAATTGTTTAGATCTAATTTTATTTGTGTAGAAAGTGTTTTATAATTGTGTTCATATAGTTCCTGATTTTGTCCTGACAAGTAGACTCCCAAATATTTTATATTATTTACAGTTATTTTAAATGGAAAATCTCTTTGTATCTCTTGCTGCTGGACTTTGTTGGTAACATATAGAAATGCTGATTATTTATGTGGATTTATTTTGTATCCTGCAACTTTGCTAAAATTGTTAATTATTTCTAGTAATTTTTTAGTTGATGGTCTAGAATTCTCTGAGCATACCATCATGTCATCTGCAGTGTTTTGGAATTACCTTCTCTAATTCCTTTCATTTCTTTTTCTTCTCTTATTGCTAAAGCTAACATTTCTAATACAGTATTGAATATTAATGGTGATAATGAACAATCTTGTTTCACCCCTGATCTTACTGGGAATGCTTCTAGTTTATCCCCATTACATAGAATGCTTGCTGAAGGTTTTAAATAGATGCTACTAATCATTTTAAGGAAAACTCAATGTATTCCTCTGTTCTCTAATGTTTTTAACTGGGGTAGCTGTTGGGTTTTGTCAAATGCTTTTTCTGCATCTATTGAGATAATCATATGATTTCTGTTCCTATAGTTATTGATAAAGTCAATTGTGCTAATAGTTTTCCTAATACTAAACCAGTCCTGCATTCCTAATATAAATCCTATTTGGTCAGTTTGAATTTCAACACCAATATTATGATCATAAGCACCTCTGTTAAAATAGTTTCAAGTATAAAATAAAGATACAACACTGATATGTGTATCCATATAGTTAACTAATAGCTAATTTGATTCATAACTAATGAAAATGATAATATGTTTTTATAACTTATAAAACTTCATGGAAGACTGCATTGTACAAAGGAATACATGTGGAATTTGGAGTAAAAGACCTTGATTCACATGCAACTTCTGCTGCTCATTACCTGGGTAACTTTAAGTAATTCACTGAACTTCTCTTAGTTTGTTCATTTTGAATGAGGGAAAATGGGGTTGAGTGTGTTAGGAAACCAGATGATATTTAAGGTTCTTTCTAGTTCAAAATCTATAATCCTATGTTATTTTTTCAGAAATCTGAATTATATACCAATACCTCATTAGTACTCAGAGCTATACCAACAATTTCATCACAAAAGACATGTAGCAGTATATGCTTCTGTCAATCAGTTTTACAAATGATGATATAAAATTGATACAAAAAGTCATGAAAACAAATTCAGGTGAGCAGGATGAACAATCAATTGCTATTATATTAATTTACTGTAGTATTGCTGAGAAGGGAAAAAAAAAAAAAAAGATCCCTATCATCTCAAAGCCGGGTTCTCTGTGTGTACTCCAAATGAAAATATGTTAAGTTTGTGCACCCTCTAAACTTACATTCCCTAAAGGCAAAGCATAATTGCCCCAACCTAATTACAGTTATGTTGATGTTGCTAGCATAGAATACCCAATAGGACTTGCAGCTGTGCTTACAAATGTCTATGTGTCCTCAGGGAAGATTCTCATAAGTGGAGCATGCTGCCATAGTGATGGTCTGTATTCTTTTTTATAATTAAGGAAGTAACATACAGTGGCTATATCAACCATTCCTCTTCTCCCAACATATACAGACAGATTATAATTTTCTGCCATCTCAAAACAATATAACCATGACCAGGCAAGGAAATACTCTTTGGCAACCAGAGTCTGTTTATCTTTATAGATTTCTAGGTGGTTTCCTCCATCTCTTATGGCTATTTTCTAGTATCTTTCAGCTACCATGTCCTAACAGGAAATGAATATCTTTTTTTATGTATCTTTTTTTATGTTCCTTTTTTAAAGAAACATTTCTGCCTTCCAAGCACATAAAAAATGAACTTTATTCAAATGATCTCATTTTGTCAAATAAGATAATACTTGTAAAAAGCACTTAACATAGTCTAACACATAGTAGGCACTATATAAATGTTTATTTTCCTTCCTGCTTTCCATTATAAATAAAATAGGAAACTGAGATTGAGTGACTGAGACATTGCCCCAAGTCACAGTTACAGAGGTAGCCACCAGAAGAACAGAATATTTCTACTGGAAAGTTGGCATTACAGTTTCACAAAGGCATCTTGTATCATTGTAGTATTCATAAGTAAAATGCTGCTACCTTCAGTGTCTATATTGCATGCACAATCATAACTCTTTCAATAAAAATCATTCCAGCTTTCATAAACTGTATGTGAATGGTTCCTTGGAAGAAAAAACATTCTATTCACATATTTTATTTCTTTTTTCTAAGTGAAAATGAATGAACTGACTGGATTCATGAAGTATGGAAACAGGGAGCTGAAATTCAAAGCAAATTATATGCTTGATAAGTACGTGTCTCTATAATTCAAATCACCTTTAGATAAATTAAATATCATTCCCTCCTCAGAAAAAAACAAGTAGATATGAGTCCTACATTGTCTCCAGTGTGCCTTAAGAAACAAGGGAGAACAGAAGATGGGCTGTGGTACTGAAGCTATAAATGTTTCCTATCATAGTTCACTGATATGTCAGTAAACTTATATTAACTATGACAAATTGCATATAAATCTTTTGCTGAAGTTCAAACCTGTTTGGACAAGTAGTTTATATGAACTGATTTTTTTGTGGCTTTGGGATCTGCTTTGTGATCTTGATGCTAGTTGCTTGGCATATTTCACGTGTACTCAATGCCTTTGCTTTGTAGAATCCTTTGAACCCTTATAAGCTGATTCTTTACTGTTGTAGTCTTTCATGCTTCTGGTCGAGCTAACTTACAGGCATTTGAACTCATGTTATTGAGAGCTCTTGACCAATGGCCCTTAGACAATTCCATTCATGTCCCAATTTTTGTATAGGACAAAGAATAATGCAAAATTAAGTTGTAAAGTATTTGACAGAGGACAGTCAAGATGTTAATAAGCCAAGTTTTATAAAGTTTCATAAAAAATCATTTAAATGAATTGGATATATTTAGCCCAATGAAGAAATAACAGTTGTCTTCAAACATTTGAAAAGTTGTCCTCCAAAAGAGAGAGATTCAATTTTGTTTTATTTAGCCCTGGATGACAGATCCAAGACCAACAGGCAAAGGATATATGGAGTTGGGTTTTACATCAATATAAAAACTTTCTTAAAAAACTAATTAGGTTCTTAGATGGCTCTATAAGTCCACTGCTGCTGGTTGATTCTGATCTGGTAATAAGGAGTTTTCCTGCTTGGCTAGACATAACAATACTGTAGTTATCCACTGATGTCATTCAATCAATCAACATATATTTATTAAGCATTTTCTATGTGCCAAGAACTATACTAGACACTGGGAATATAAATACAAAGAATTAAAGATTCTCTACTCAAAAGAAACTTACATTCCATTGGAGAGACAACAAACATGTATTTAATATAGATAGCATAAATATAGTATTTCTTTTTTAGTCAAATTGATTCCCCCCAAACCAGTTCATAGCTTCATTTATTAGTTTGATGGTATTTTTACTTTCAATTTTATTAATTTCTCCTTTGATTTTTAAGAATTTTTATTCTGGTGTTTAATTGCAGATTTAAAATTTGTTCTTTTTCCTACTTTTTTTTGAGTTGTATGCCCAATTCATTGAACTGTTCTTCTATTGATGTATATATATATTTAGAGACATAAATTTGCCCCTAAATATGGCTCTGTCTGTATACACAAATTTATGTATGCTTTTTCACTGTTATCATTATCTTTAATGAAATTATTCATTGTTTCCATGCTATGTTTCTTGACCTATTCATTATTTAAAGTTATTTTGTTTCCAATTATTTTTAAGTTCTGCTTTAAAGGTCCTTTATTACACATATTTTTGTTGCATCCTGATATGGAAAAGATTCCTTTAACATTTCTGCTTTCTGTATTTCTTGGTGAGGTGTTATACCCTAATACATCCTCAGTTTTTTTTTTTAAGGTGTCAGGTAAAGCTGAGAAATGGTTCTGCTCCTTTCTATTTCCATTCAATACTCTCCAGAGGTCTATATCATATCTAACTTTTCTAAAATGCTATTCAAAAAAAAATGTAGCCAATAAGGACAAATGTGTTAAATACAAAATAGATTAGGAGAGGAAACAGTAGCAGATGGGAACATCAGGATAGTTTAAAATTGAAAGTAGTACTTGAGTTGAACCTCAAAGGGAAAGAGAGACTTTAGAAGTCAAGGGAAGAAGGGAGCATATTCAAATTATGCAGGATAACTACTACAACGGCTGAGAGATTGAATGTTTTGTGTAAGCAATAAAGAAAAGCCTACATTGGATTGAAGAACATAGAAGAGAAATGCATAATAAGCTTAGAAAGATAGCTTTGGGGATGAGGTAACATGTGAGGAGCTTTAAATGCTAAGCAATAGAATTTATATTTTATTCTAGAGGCAACAGTAAGCAACTGAAGTTGATTGAGTAGGAGAGTAATTTGGTTAAATTGGAGATGAAAGAGAATTATTTTGTAAATAGTGTGTCAAATGGACAGGAGCAGTGAGAAATTTAAGACAGGAGGAATAATTAGAAGTCTGTTAAATAATCTAGGTGAAAGGTAATAACAGCCTGAATTAAAATGGTAGTTGTATTCATAAGGGGGAAAGAACTTAGATGAAAGAAGATACTGTAGAGAAAAAAGTGGCAAGATTCGATAACTAATTGGATATATGGGGGGAGAGAAAGTAAAAAGACAAGGAAAACAAATGCTATAAACCTGGAAGGCTGAAAGGACTATAGACTCTTCAATAGAAAAAGTTAAATTGAAAAGAGGGGTAGTGTTTGAGAGTTGTTATAAATTGGCAAAGGATATTTAGAAGATATATTCAGATAGGTAGGAGAAAAACCAAGAGAGAATAATATTAAAAACAAACACTGGAAAGGGAAATATTAAGATGGTGAGGATGGTCTCTAGTGTCAAATACAGATTTTAGGTCAAAAATGATCAGGACTGAGAAAAGACCATCAGAGTTGGCAATTAAGAGACTGTTGGGAGGGAGAGAAAAAAAGAAAGACCATTGGAGAGATTATCAGCAACTTTAGAGAGCAGTTTCAATTGAGTAATGAGTTTAGAAGTCAGATTACACAGAGTTGAAGAATGAATGAGATAAAGCAAAATTGAGACAATTATTTCAAGGAGTTTTACTGAAAAAGGAAGGAAAATTATATGCTGATAGCTTAAGGGAATTGCAGAGGCTGGTGGAAGTTGATTGCTTGCTTTTTTTTTTTTTTTAAGAATAGAGAAAACGTGGGCATGTTTGAAGACAGTAAGGAAGGACACAGTAAAAGAAAGAAAAGTTGAACATTTAAGATGGGGAAAACTGAAGTTATAATCAAACCTATCTCACAGGATTGTTGTGAAGATCAAATATGATGTGTGCAAAAGCTTTTTTGCAAACTTTAAATCATTATAGAAATATTAATTAATTATTATTTTCATCTTTGTTAAATATTTATTAAATGGACAGTTTCCTTGTCCATTGAAGAAAGTCATTGAAATAGAAGCATAATAATAAAAAATAACACTATTAAAGCTTTTTTTCAAGTTTTAATAACAATAGAATCACCCATGTTTAACCAATGTTGGATTACTTGATGTCTAGGAGAAGGGGGAGGAGGGAAGAAGGGAGAAAATTAGGGAACATAAGGTTTTACAAAGGTGAATGTTGAAAATTATTTTTGCTCAGATTTTGAAAAAATAAAAGGCTATTATAAAAAAAAGTTTCAACAACAAATGATAATTTTGATATACTATAACAGTACTTTACATCAATTATCTTCTTAATTTGGATATTCTCTCTATTGGTTCAGCCATTTATGCCTCTTTATCTTATGTGACTCGCATCTATGTCTTTCCACAAATCTTTAGCAGAAGATCAATTACCTGATGTGCTGAAAGTACTTTTCTGGATCTTTTTCACATTTCATAGAACAAATCCTTGGAACTGATGAAACCCCTTAGGCAGTCATAAAAATAAAAATACCAGGAGATTTTGCATCAAATCACAAAGTAAGGCAGAGGTAAGGGAATAGCAGAGACATCATTCCTGAATCACATTCAATTCTCTGAGAGATCTGGTCATCAATAATAAGCCCTCCCTGACCTCGATAGCCAGAGAGAGACAGAAAGAAACAGAGACAGAGACAGAGACAATCAGAGAGAGAGATGGAGATTCCGAGAGAGAATTGGATGGTTTAAAAGAAAGACAAAGACACTAAATTATTATTGTTAAAGTTCATTATTATTAGTCTAGAAAGGGGATGTCATGATGATGTAGCTGACTCAGAGATCTGGAGCAGGAGAAACACCTCAAAGTTCACCTAATTCAACTCCCCATCTATAGACAAGGAAACTGATCTCCAGAGACGTTAAATACCTTGCCAAAGGTAAGAATCAACTAGGCAGGCACCTTGGATAGAGTGCTAGACTTGGAAGAACTGAGATCAAATTTTGCTTCACACAAGCTTTGTGACCCTAAGTAAACCCCTTAACTTCAATCTCATTTCTTTATCTGTAAAATAAAAATGGGAATAAAAATAGCAACAATCCCACAAGATTGTTTGGGAAGTCAGTGAGATAATATGTCAAAGTTTTTGGAAAAGAGAGCTAGATCAATAATAATTAATGTTATTATTGTTAGGGACAGTTCTCACTTAATTGAGGTAAAATGTTGTTTTGCAGACTTCCCCGTCTCCTTCCCAGGCTCCCTTCTGAAGGCTAAACAGGAACCCCTTTATTACCTGGGTTTCCCACCTCTCAGTTGAATTTTTACAAAGCAAGAGAGCACTGTCTATATTTTAAACCAATGCCCTTGGGAGACAGGGCAGACCAAAACATCTGGCCTTGAGTCAGCTTCCCTCACACATGTGTCGGACCCAGTCTAGAATCCTGACCCTGATTATGACTACTTTGTTTTGATATTCTTGTCTCCATGCTGCCTTCATATTATTAATCCTATTTTAAGAGTTCACCAGCAAAAGTTGAGCCCTTTACCCTAATTCTCAGAAAGCTATAAAACTAATATTTCTCTTTGTAGATACAGTCTGTTTATATTGCTTGTGTGAGTTAATCTATTCATTTGTTTATTATAATTTACAAAAGAGCATAATGAATTAAGAATTTGGAGTGATTTGCCCAGCCATAAGCATACACTAAGGCATCTCCATATAGTAGATAGAGAGCTGACCTCAGGGTCAAGGAGACATTTGACATACACTGGCATGTGACTCTGGGCAAGGAATCCAACTCCCAGTATTCTCTGGGTAACCATGACTATAAAATGCAGAGTAGTTCTACATACTGAGGGGAAGGTTCCTCGCCAGAAGTTCTTTACCAAAGAAATCAAAGATGCAATCCAAAGTGAGTGGGGGGAAAAAACAATCAACAAAGCCATCCATGAGAGCTCTCTGCTCTGCCAGATGCTATTTTTTTTTCAATATTAAAGTCTAAAGATGAGTTTGGATCGCTTGGAAAAAAATATAGCTTTAACGGTTAGTGTGGACACAAGATCATTTTGAGGAATGTTCTGATATAGCAATCAAGACACCTGTTGAAATATGCATCATCAGTGGGATCAGAGTAAGGCAGGATAGTCCATTATAAGCAGACACTTTGGGAACTGGGTTTATAAACCCCCTCCCCAAATTATGATCTTAAGTTATAAAATGGAAAAACCAATAACCAAAAATGGCTTGGATTGTCTGATCTGATTTATTAATGCCCAGGATGCTCTTCTGTCACCCCTACTTTAAAGTCCCTTGATGTCTTTCTTCTAAAACAAACTTTGTTATGCCACAGTTTCCCTGATTGTTCTACCTCAGTTTCCCTGAAATGTTCTGCCTCAATCCCTCTGGTTGCAACCCTCTTTCCTGACTATTAGGATTGATATAACTCAGGGCTGGCTACTCTAGGGTCATGAATTGTAAATGTTTAATCTCAGATAAGGGGGAGATCATCTATTTCAGACATCCTGGCTCCTAGGTCCTCATAAGTTATCAAGAATTTATGGTCCTCACCTCCAACCTGTCAGAAGGGAATTTATATTCCACTCATCAGTGCTCTACTCCCCTCCCCCCCCTTGTCTCTCTTGATTGCTGGAGCCTTATAAAAATCCCTGGAATTCTTCATTTGATACTGAATGCTTTGGGACTCGAGTCCCATTCAGTGTGCTGAGGTCAACACGGGTCCTGTTTTGGCCCCCAAAAATCTCTCCCTCTCAAATAAAATATTAACAACTCTCTACTCTCTAATCTCTGTCTTACCTTAGTTTCTCCAGCATTACAACTTCATCTGCCAACTCCAAGCGATGTGGTTGATGTAGACACTAGATAAAGTAGGCACTAAATGTTGGGGTTTGGTCGTGTAAAAAATTCCCAACGGCCATTCTCTTTAGCAAAAGGCAGGTTTGTTTAGGGAAGAGGTTACAGACAAAACAAAAGGTACAATGGACACCAGGAATGATGCATATGAAATGAAAGTGGGAGAGCAGAGAGAGTGATGGAAAGGACAAGTTCTTTAGTGAAACTTGCCACTTTCCATGAGAAAACATCCCATGAGGTTGGGGGATGGCCTCAGCTGGTGTGCCAGATCCTGAAAGGGACTTTGCACCCATAAGAGATAGCTAGCTACAAGGAGGAGGAGGGGGCTTGAGAAGCTTAGTAGGGTTAGGGGCACATGGCATGAGGCGGGGGTAAAAGGGAAAAACACCGTGAGGAGAGGCAAGATGCCATAGCAGGCTGACCCAATGGAGGATGGTAGCAAAGCCATGGGTCCAAAGTTATTTTATAGAGAAAATGTAGCCTCAGGGATTTGATATAACTTGAATTTCTGACTGGATTATCTCCAATCAGAGTGGGACCACAGAACTCAACAGATCTTGATTATCAGAGCCTACTTCCTGCCTGCCCTGGGGGATAATTTTTTATCATTTTTTTTTTCAGTTTCTCTCTATCCATTACACCCACTATTCAGAATTTCATCACCAGTCAGACAGGATATCACAGAAGGTGTTTTAAGCCTGCCAATCCATATAGAAAAGGTCACTTACAACTATCACAGAGTCAGCAGTAAAGAGCACTGAATACAAAGCTATGAGTTCAAATTCCAGTACTGCCACTTAAAACTTGTATGATTTTAGATCACTGGGTTCCTGATGCCATTTCTATAAAATATGGGGTTTGGACTCTAGGCTGTGTTTTATGAACCCCCTCGAGAAACTAATGAAGCTTATGGACCTCTTGAAATACATAAAATAAAGTACATAAGATCACAAAGGCAATACATTATTTTTTAAACATATCTATATATATTTTGCTGAGGCAATTGGGGTCAAGTGACTTGCCCAGGGTCACACAGCTAGGAAGTGTGAAGTGTTAAGTGTCTGAGGGCAGATGTGAACTCAGGTCCTTCTGACTTCAAGACTGGTGCTCTATCCACTGTGTAACCTAGTTGCCTACAAATTTACTATTTTTAAAATTCCTTTTCTGATGAAAATCAGCAGTTTACCATCCATGGTTGCACAGCTATCTATCAGAGATAAGATTTGGAACCATGTTTTCCTGATTCCAAAGGTACTCTATCCACCACCCCAGAATTATGGATTACTGTAGGCAAAAACTATCATTTTTCTAGGATTATTTTTCCATTTGTGAATTATGGTTAATAATACTGACTCTAGGTATGTTAGAAGGTTATTCTAAAGGAAAAATAATATAGTACATATGTAAATATGTATATATGAAAATGCATTTTAAATGCACATATTCAAAGCATTATATTATAGTGTATATATAATGTGAAAAGGCTTTGAGAAATAAAAGGCATTTATATAAAATACCATAATTCTCCCTTCCACCCATTTGACCTCCAACTAGAAATAATAATACTTAACGTAGACCCTGATTCATGCCAAAAAAGAACAAAAAATGAAGCTTAATTTCATGCTCTAGAAGAATCAGTGCATTGGATATTTGAGTCCAATTCCATGCTTTAAAAATTATAATAGAGTGCATAACCTTTAAGCCCCACTTATTATTTACCAAAAGATGAGAAAGGAGTGAAGAAAATTCAGACAAAGATCCAGGGCCAACCCTAGCATCTCCATAACTTTTTTTTTTAAGCTTTTGCATAAATTTAAATGCTAACAATTGTTTTGCAAATTATCCACTTATACATTCAAAAATTGTGCATACCCCAAAGGCATAGCTTAGCTCTCTGATCTTGGTGAACTGCTGAATATGTCATTTCCAATAGGGATTTCCTTTTAAACAAATGCATGAAGTCTATCACTACTAGGTAATGCTAATTACCAAAGAATAAAAATGACCAAAAAAAAAAAATTCAATATGTCTATTAATAGGAAAGCTTGGAATTATATTTTTCAAGGATAATTCAAGTGGCTGATAATGATATCCTCAAAGAACACAAATTAACAATTAAAAAAAATATTCTTCCTTCCTTCTTCCCTACCTCTCCTCTTTCTCCTCTCTCAACTTGTCAAAAGTTTCTGCAAAAAGAAACTGGATTATGTAGTAAAACATGGATTGAATGATACATGAATTAAAAGTAACACTAACCATATATGAACTAAAAGTTATATTTTAAAGCAGCATGATATAGTGAGTGGCTAGTGTTAGGATTGCAGTCAGAAAATTCAAGGTTTTCATCTTACTTCACATATCTATGACCTTATGAGTTTCAATAGTTTTCTTAACTCTGAAATCTGAATAATATCAAGTGGTTTTAAGAATTAATTTTTTTAAAAAAGGATTTTGAGGATAGTTCACTATCTGTAAGGTTTGTTACTGGCTATATACACAAAATAAATGAAAGAATATGGGTCAGAAGTAAGACAATAGCTCGGTCCTTTTAAGTAATCTTCTGTTCTTGTTCACCTTTATTGATTGAACCCTCAAGAAAATGGTAATTATTCTTACTGGTTTGAGAAAAAGGAGCTGCTGAAACTATTTGATGAGAGCTCAGGTTAACCTTGAGACATTGAAAATGTTTAAGAGGGACCTAAGTTAGGTAGAGATTTAGGACAAACAAGTTGATCCTGGTGTATAAAAGGGTAGAAGATCAAAGACAAGTTAAATGCCAGGATATTCTAACCAGGCAATGGATGTCCCCAAGGAACTTTGGTACCCAGAACAAAAGGCTCTGGGAGTTGATGGATTTCTTTCCTTCTGGGAAAAAAAAAGTGACAGAGAGAGACAGAGACAGAGACAGAGAGAGACCAAGAGGGAGGGAAACTGAGGTTAGGATTACCATACTCTGAAGGAAACAAGGAGAAGTATAGCATAATGTTTAAATTAAGGGTTAGTAGAGTTTGGTAACCAGCAGAGAATCCTGCTTAACAGGGAAAAGCAGAAGGGTGACATTTTCAAAAGATACAAATGGTCCTGTAGTGTCAAAAACATCAAACTACCATTCTATGTGTTCACTATGGCTATATGTGTTTTTTTCTGCAATATGTGTTTTCTATATGCCTCTATTTGTATACATTATCATGTGATCTTATATGCCCTTCATTAACATACTCTCCTGGAGTACATCATGGGGGTACACCCATGGGGATACATCACACATATATGTAAACAATATGTCTACTCTTCTCACTGATGGTACATGTATTTATGAGAAACTGTAACCCAAATTTAGCAATGAAAGGGGTGGAGAAGGAAAAGGTGTGTTGATATTTTTCATACTATGGTTGTACTAATTGTGTCCCCTTGCAGACTAGTAGAAGTAAGCACAGCTGTGGGAACTCATGAGTTTTGAGTAGCTGCAACTCCACAAGATATCTTGAACCTGGTGCAATTTTTTCTGGGGCTAATCATGCTAGATGGGGGAACCTTAAGGTACTACAGTATTAAAATGCTTTATAAACATTAAAATTATATTAATATTGGCTGTTATTAATTTTTATACACTTGTAACATGTCAAATTGCAATCATCATGTATCTAGAACATGAATATATTTGTGAAGTTTTCAAATTTTTTTTAATACCATACTGTGATTTCATTTGCAAAAGAAACTCTCAGTAAAGAAACTATCAATACATATAACCAGTTCTGCAACTAATCTCAATGTCTTGAAATTCAAATAATTATTTGGCTACGTTTTTCTTCTTATTCTATTTTTACAAAGTTAAAAATAGATTTTAATTTGGAAATAACAATTATAAATTCTAAAATTTCTCCAATATGTGCAATATTTATGTAGTACTATACAAAAGCACACATTTTCCTAATTCCTGAAAAAAAAAATCTTAAATCACCTTGGGCAAACTTTGCCCGTGCACAACACAAACTTAGCAGCTCTATTTGTTGAGTCTGACTTCAAATATATATTCTAGTTCTTTTTCTTCATGAGGGTCATACCAACATTAGAGAATTCATAGTTAAATACTGGCATCAGTTCTTTGTTGTTGTTGTTGTTGTTGTTGTTGTTGTTGTTGTTGTTGTTGTTGTTGTTGTTGTTGTTGTTGTTGTTGTTGTTGTTGTTGTTGTTGTTGTTGTTCTTCTTCTTCTTCTTCTTCTTCTTCTCTTCTTCTTCTTCTTCTTCTTCTTCTCCTTCTTCTCCTTCTTCTTCTTCTTCTCCTTCTTCTTCTCCTTCTTCTCCTCCTTCTTCTCCTTCTTCTCCTTCTTCTCCTTCTTCTCCTTCTTCTCCTTCTTCTCCTTCTTCTCCTTCTTCTCCTTCTTCTCCTTCTTCTCCTTCTTCTCCTTCTCTTCTTCTTCTTCTTCTTGTTTTTGTTCTTCTTTTTCTTCTTCTTGTTCTCCTCCTCCTCCTCCTTCTCCTCTTCCTACTTCTCCTCCTCCTCCTCCTCCTCTTCCTTCTCCTCTTCCTCTTTCTTCTTCTTTCCTTCCTTCTTTTTTCTTCTTCTTCCTCATTAAACCAGAGCTGACATAATTGACATTGTAGAATACCATTATTCTAGACTGACTTTTTAGAACTATTTTTTCCCTATCTATGACAGGAAGTAGTAGATTTCAGAATATATAGGAGTCATTTCTGTGCTAAATTCTTTCTGGGGCAAAACAAGACAACTTTCATAAAATTGATTTATTTTGTTAGTAATTTTTGAAATTTAATCCAGGTTTGAGACCAAGTACTGTATAGAAACTTGGATTAGACTCTTAGGCATCTTACTTTAAAAATCTCTTTTAAAGTTATTGGGTTTTTAAAATGTAATTTGGAATGAGGTTAATTTAACACATTTCCTATTTTTTTAATGTTTAGGCCTCTATTTCAAATTACATAAGCGTCAAGAGTTCATGAGTCATTCAATTATAGAATTATGGGTTTTAAAAGCAACTTTAGATGTAATCTCTTTCAATCCTCTCATAATACTTGAAGGAGCAATGTTTCACAGAGCTTGTGTGAATTGACCACGTAGTTATTTAGACAGATGTCAAAACTACAGAGCATAGGTCTCCTAATCTGGTCACAGTTATGACTAGGAATTCTGTTAGTTGGGACAAGTAGAGGGGAGAGATTGGAGGGAGAAAAAACAAAGGTCATAAGCAATCAGCCTCCTCCAGGAGTCCAGGAAGATCTTAGGAACCCATCATTAAGACACATGGTCTTCATTTTCATTATGCTATCTATGGCAGACTCTTGTGAGGATAGTCATTCTGGGATATGACTTGTCCATTTGGCAAAGGATAAGGTATATACTCATGTAATGAAGCTAGTAATACCTTACAAACCAAAAATAACCAAAAAACTACTTTTAGAAACTTTACATTTTGAGGAGAGAAGATGTAAAGAAGAGATAGAATAACTCCTTGGGATGGACAGGATGATGATCACTGTCAACAAGAAGAAGAGAGAGCTGCTTAATTTTTACTTTGTTCTTGTATTCTTTGCTAAAGTTTACTTGGTATAAGTAAAGAGCGGGGTAAGAGAGAACTTAATTGCGATAGATATAACTCAATTGTCATAGATATGACACTTAGACAAACTACATCCTTAGGTATGGAAAACCACCTCCCACCAAGACATTACTGAAGCATCCCTACGTAGAGCAATTCAGGATGATCCAGATTCCATGAGTTTCTCCCCCTGCAGACCATCACCATTCTTTGCATCAATAATAGATTTCAATAAAAATTTCTTTGGTTTCTCTTAAGCCCTAAGATTTTAGAAATTAGCAATTAGAGAACCCATATCCTTGAACAATAATAGTCTCATAACATTTGCTGTTTGTCCTTTCAGCCTTTCCCCCTCTTCTCAAAAGACACCAAATGAATTTTATCTGAGAGAAATTGCATTTTCAACTTCTGTTAATGAAATACAAACTTTCAATGAAAATAAGGATTTAAAGAGACATTTTTTATCTCTCCTTGAAAGGGTAGCAAGGTCAAATGGGGGAAGAACTAGAATTCGGATCACTAGCTTCATTCTTAGCTTTACCATGGGTATGGCTTTCTACATCAAGTCAGACCAGCTTTTCCCACGTCCATCAACAATCTGAATTATTTGGTGTCTCAGATTCTTTTGTTATGACATTCCTAGCCCAAGTTTAGGATAGCTACAGTTGGAACAGATTTTTTGAATCACCTCCTCCTCCCCCTTCTTCTTTTTGTTATTACTATTATTACTAACGGGTTGTTAGGAGCTTCGAGCAATAATAATAATGATAAAAATAATGATAGCAATAGCTAACAATTATATAGCATCTCCTATGTGCCAGGCATTGTGCTAAGCATTTTACAAGTATGATCTCACTGAATTCTCACCACAACCCTAGAAGGTAGATACTATTTATCTCGTTTTGAGAAAATTGAGGCAAACAGATCAAATGACTTACTGAAGGTCCCACTGTTAAGTGTCTGAGGTAGAATTTGAATTCAGGTCTTCAGTGGTCTATCCATTGTATAATCTAATTTCCTTTCTCTCCAAAGTTCCCAAAGGGCTGAGAGAGACCCTTTCACTGGTCACAGACTCACACTCTTAGAGTTTCTAGCAGAGGAATGGAAGAAAGCTTTGTTCACCAGAAGCCACAGTCTTCAATATTCACTGTGCATGTTATGTTCTCCAGTAGAATACAAACTTTCTGATAAAGGAAACTATTACCTATTTTTAAATCTCTATCTTGGTCATGCCTAGCCCAATGAATGGCATATAATTGCTACATAATAAAGGTGTGTTGGCTAATTGATTTTTGGAAGACAGAAAAAGTATATGACACATTTGCAATTTATTAGAGAGAATTGATCCAGGAGATCTTGGATCCTTAAAGAATTGACATTAGATGTATTCATTACTTCCTCCACATCCACTGCCTTTGAATCAAGAGCAACTTGGGTCACTTTCCACATTTGTATGCTTACCAAAATCCTGACAAAACTCAAACCCAATCAGAATCAAGAGCTTCTGATAAAGGTAGCTTCATTAAAGCAACACAATGAAACCTGTCCAAAACTGGAGTCATTGAGCCATTATCTCTATGTGAAAGGCAACTCCAAACAGCATAGTGTTTTTCTTTCAAAGTTTATCAGCGGGAAACAACCTTCTGTGAAGTCTGGCTGAAGAGAAGAAAACGTTTTCATTCTTAGGTTACAGAGTAAAAGAACCCACCCCACAGGCTCTCATCGAACTCTTGTTCTTGGCAGCAAAAAAGCTCTTCTAGTCAAGTATCAAATAGCAGTTTTCTTAAATGGAAAACAAACACATATCTGTTCAAAGAAACTTATAGAGCAGATCCCAAGATCCTTGTCAGAAAGTTTCTAAATAGTGTCCTCTCAGAGTAAAGTTGGGAGAAAGCCTGTTCATCCACTTTCAGAAAAAGGAAGGAAAGAAGGGAGGAGGGAAAGAAGGGACAAAGGAAGAAAGGAAAGAAGTTAGGAAAGAAGGGATGGAGAAAAGACGAGGAGAGGGGAAGGAAGAAAGGAAAAAAGAAAGTAGGTGTGGAAGGGAGGGAGGAAGGAAGGAACAGAAAAAGGAAAGAGGGAAGGGAGAAGTAAGAAAGAGGAAGTAAGAAAGGAAGAAGGGAGGGAAGGAAGAAAAGAAGAAGGAAGGCCATACAGTGTGCTAATAATCACTTTACAAGTATTACCTCATTTGACCCTCATATCAACTTTTTAAACAAAACTAATGCCTCTTCATTTAACTTTTCTGTGCCTCAGTTCCCTTATATGGTTGACCTGACTTAATGATTCTCAAATTTTAGTCTCAGAACTCCTTTACATTGTTGTAGATTGTTGATAATCTGAAATAGCTTTTTTAAAAAATGTGTTAATTTCAATATTAGAAATTAAAATTATTTATTTTAATTCATTAAATTAAATAATTAAACACAATTTAAATGATAAATTAAATAAAATGACTACATAACATAATTCATTTTAAAATTATCTACACTATCCATGTTATTTCTTTATATTTCAAGCAACAAAAATGTTCCTTCTCTTTCTCTTATTTCTACCCCATTACCCATTTGAGAATAAAAGACAAATAAAACTCCTATCATAAACATGTATAGTAAAGCCCAATAAATTTCTGCATTGGTCATGTCATATATAATATGTATGTATATGAATATATATGTGTGTATACATCTATATATATGCATCTATGTATGTGTGTGTGTAATATTTATGTCTCATTTTACATTCTGAGTATATCACCTCCCTATCAGATCTACGTAGGATGATTCATCCTTAGTCTTCTGAAATCCTGCTTGGTTTATTACACTAACCAAAATCCCGAATTCTTTCAAAGTTGTTTGTCTTTATAATATTACTAGCATTGCATAAATTGTTCTCCTGATTCTATTCACTTCACACTGCATCGATTCATGCAAGTCCTTCTAGGTTTCTCTGAAATTGTAACCTACATTTTTATAACAAAATAGTATTTCATAACATTTATATACAATCACTTTATCAATTTTAGCCCAATTTATAACCATCCTCTCATATTCCCATTCTTCGTCAACTCAAAAATACGGATAGATTCCCAAATACCATAATGAAGAGTTGGACATAACTCAGCAACAATAACAACAGACATTAAAAGTTGGAATGGACAAGAAGCCAGTAAAAAAAGAAAAGCAGCTGAGTTAGAGAGGTAGCAGAAAAGGAAGAAGAGTGGTCTCTCTGAAAGCAAGGGAAGAGAGAATATTCAAAAGAAAGAAGTAGCCAAAAAAAGATATATTGGCTGTTTAGCTTTGTTGACTTTTTTTTTTCCTTTTCTCTCTTTTAATTCTTATTACAAAGGATACCATTGGAAGAGGAGAAAAGTGAGGCATATTTGGAAATGTTGATGATATGAAAACAGAAAATATTTATAAAATTTTTAAAAAATGAAACCATAGGTTTGGGCAATGAATAAACAAAGGATTCCCCAACCTTTCAAGAAAGGGAAGAAGTGTTCAATTATGCAAAAAAAAAAAAAAAGCAACAGAATAACTAAGGAGATTGAGGACCAAAAAAGTTTGAGGATCATTGATAATTCCCAAAATGACCTTGTGAGGGATAATTTTCAGTAAGTTATTAAGAATGGAAGCCTATTTACAAGGACTTAAGGATAATGAATAGTGAGCACACTACTATAATCCTTTTTGGTTTGAGATCTACAATTGTTTGAAGGAAGAGAGAAACAAGCAAAAAGGCAAAGAATGAAGATTCAATGATAGTCGCTATGCCTGGTGGAACAAAATTTTGGAGACATCTTGTTCTCACTATGACATATAAATGGATAGGAAACCCATATAGCTACTCAATCGATATCAACATCTTGAATAGATACTGTGAGAGGAAAATGAGGTGGACCTAAAATTGAACATGAGAAAGAGAGAGTTTTGGACTGCACTGGGGAAATGTGCAGAGTGTTCAATAATCCCAGGCTGCCTTGTAGTGGAAAATTCCATCTTTTTAGAATCATTCTTTTCCTAGTGATGCTTTGTGGCTGAGATTGATGGAGCAGAACAACATGTGGGAATCAAAATTGTGGGTGACCCAAAGAATAATGTAGAGATGCAGAGTTGGAGTAAATAAGCTATGGCATATTATTAATAAAAGATTATGTGCAAGAAAAAGTTTAAAAGATATCATCAAGGAACAGCATGATGAGAAAAGGATGTAGACCAGTTACATATTTATAGTCAGGATCAACATGTGAATAGCCTTAGTACTATAAAAGTACCTACAGAATGTTAAAAGATGTGGAAGAAGGGTTTGGTGGGTCAATATTTTATGGAAGATTTATGATAGAACATGGACATGAATCTTAAGAGATAAGAAAGTATGAGGACAGATGTATAAACATGAGAACACAGATATGGCTCTACTTAAATCCTGGAAGGTTCTCTGGGACCAATAGAGTTCTTTGTAAACAGTAGGTTTTTAATAAATCTGTACTGAATTGAATTACTATGAATTATCCAAACATTTTTATAGCTGAGATCAAATATACTCAATTTCAATTAAAAAGAAAGACTTAAAAATTAGAAGAAGCAGAAAAGTGAATTTATAAAAGAACATTTTAATAACCATAATATCAATGCATAGGGTTGTGTAGGAGTCACTAAAAGATGATTGAAACTTATCATTGGAGTTACATGAAGAGTTTGCAGTTGTATTTAAATTGTAGATGGGGCATTTTGTGGAACTCATATCAACAAAAGATTAGAATAATTCACAATTTGCTTTACGAAATAATGGAAATAGTTAATTTGAAATAGCTGCTTAACTGCTATCTTTCTGTTAAATAAGAGCAGTTAATAACACCCAATAGGCAGGACTTTCTAGTATTAAGAAAGACTTACCAAGAATAAATACTAAAAGCAATATTTTGCATTGTGATTGAGTTCTGACACAACATCCACTGGATTTTTCTTGCATTTTTTGGGAAAAGGGGAAATCAGGTGGCTGAGTAAACAGCCTTTTGGATTTGGAGTAAGGATTTTCTCTTAACTATATAGTCAGAAATTCCCATTTATTTTTGCCTTATTTTAATTACCACAATAGGGAACCAAGAATCAGATCTTCCCCAGAAAAGGGAGCATTAAGTTGAATAAATGAAACCCTGAAAAATGAAGCAATTCAGAGAAAGTAGAGTTTTCCCTCAAGTATCTGGATAATTGTCTCCTCAGTGCTTTGTTAGTTTGGATTTGGCTTAAGAGTAATTATAGCACTTGTTTTGGTGGAACTTTGAGATCCAGAGATGAAAGCAGTGTATTATATAATTGCAAAGTAGTGTCATCCAAGATTAAAGGTGATCTTTTTAATACATTAAGTGTAATAATGTTTATAATGATACCTTATGTTTGCTTAGCACTTCCCTTGGTCTCTCTCTCTACCTGCCCCACCCCAGTTGTTCCCTTAGAGTGTTATTTATTAACACTCATAATATCACTGCAAAAGAGGTAAGGGTTATTACCCCCTTATTTTACATGTGGGAAAATAGAAGGATATAAACTTGAGTGACTTGTTTAAATCAAAATGTGACCAGATTTATGAGAAAGCAATTATAGTATGAAACCCTTTCAAAGGGTTCTTAGGTATCTAAAAATGTTCCACTAGGACAGTTTAATGTCAGTGTACACCAATGATTAAAAAAATCATTAGATTATAACCAACTTGACACTTCTATTCTCATCCTAATATTTTGGTTATTTTTTTTTAGATATTTAAAACTAAATACAAAATAAGAAAAAAAAACAAAATAGAAAAAGACAGAAAAGGGAAATTAAAAAAAAAAAAAACATTGTCATGTGCCCAACAGAACATCAGAGAGGATACAAAATATATAACAATAAATTTTCCTTTCAAGAAAGCACATATAATAATAGAAGAAATTATATTCATGATTGTCCATATTTGCTTTCTGGTGGTATTCTTTTGTTCTCTTTATTCTTTTCCCCCTTTCATCCCCTCTACATTCCCCAAGTAAGCTATGCATGCACACACACATATTCAAACATACATAGACCTATATGCATATATACACACATATATATAAATACAGATGCATTTACACATATGTAAACATGCATCTAAAACAATATTAATAGGGCTCACTCACAACATTGACCTCTCTTGCTGGAATCTTTAAGTTTGACTTTATCTAAAGTCAATAATTACCAGCCCTCCACTTTTTTATTTCTAATAAATTCTCTTCCTGATCATTACTGTAGCATTTGTGTTTCTCTCTTATTTTCTATCCCTGCTAACTCTTTGACTTTAATTATACTCTTTAACTTGCCTTACTATTGCTTAACCTCCCCCCACTCATGGATTTCCTCCCTCATCTTCTTTATTCTTTCCTTCTCTTTTTATCTCATTAATTTGTAACACCTTATCCCATTCCCATTAATCTAAACACCCTTTCCTATGATACCCTTTCCTCCCTCCTCTTATCCCTTTTCCATTAATCTATACACCTTGTCCCATTGCCATAACTCTATACATTCTTCTATATCCCACCTTATCCTATTTCCTTCCTCTTTATTTCTTTATAGATTTTGGAGGTTCCTATATCCTTCATAGTATATATGTGCATATATAATTTCCCTATTTAACTCATTCCCAATGTGAGAAGGTTTTCAGAACTACCAGTCCTTTTCCCTGACCCCTACTACCTCTGTGTTCCTCTTCTGCACCTTATTTGTAAAACATAATTACTATAATTTTTACCTTTTCCTAGACCGTTTTCCTTTTTAGACTCAACTCTGCCCCAATCTTTTCTTTTGAGCTACCCAATTACTGATGCCAATCTTAAACATATGGTATACATTTCCATGCAAAAAACGTGATTTTTTTTTCTCCCTTCCCCCACTCCCCTCACTCCATATTTTATCACTCTGGTACAGTTTTCTTTGATTATTTCTTGCATCATTGTTTCAAATTTCTTTTCTTTTTTTCTTTCTTTTTTTTTTTTTTTTTTTTTTTTGGTCACAGCTTTCAGGTAGTTCCAATTTTTCTTATATTTTCTTTTCACGATCTGTTCTCCAGATCTGTTGTTTTCCCTATAAGTTATTTCACATTCTGTTCTATTTTTTTTCATTCTTTATATTTTGTTTTGTTATTTCTTGCTCTCTCATAGCTTCACTGACTTCCTCTTGTTTAATTCTAATTTTCAAAGAATTATTTTCTTTTTTAAGATTATATTTCTTTTTCTACTTAGCTTTATTTTTTCATAATCTTGTTTTTCTTAGATAGTTCTTATTTATTTTACTTTTAAATTTTTCCTTCATTTCTCATTATATTTTTGATGTCTTTTTTGAATTTTTCTATAAAGTTTTTCTGGGCAGGGAGCCATTTAACATTACTCTTTGGGATAGAAAAGATTTTTTTTAGCCTAACCTTCCTCCTCTGATGATGAACCCCAATTTTCCTATTGCCATAGTAAGTTTCTTGGCTGGATTCTTTCTTCTTTGCCCATCCATTTTTTTCATGAGAACTATTAGTGTAAGCACCTTAATTCTTGAGTGGGAAGAGGTTTGTACCTCTAGCTTCACTTCAGCTCTTCCCTCTGACCTGGAGCCCCCAACCAGCACTCCCCCCCCTCCTTCAAGTGACCTCAGCTAAAAGTTTCCCTGCCCCGCTGCTCCTGCATTACAGGTATGCTGGCTCCTCAACCAGGGCCAAGTCACTGCAGCACAGCTGGGCCTACTGTTCCTGATCAGTGGAGGTTCCCTCAATCTGTACCCATTTGGACCCTGACTTCCCATGAAATCTAAAAGATGAAAGTTTCTGTGGTTTGGGCTCAGGCTCTCTCAAATCCAGCTAGTCCTGGGGCTCCCCCATTGGCTGTTTCTAGGAACCTAGCTTAGATTAAACAAACTTCTTACCTAGCCTGGGCAATGTTTAACTTCCTTTTGGTTACATCCTGTCCTGGGGTCTTTCTTCAGAGATTGGCCCAGGAGGACCCCTGGTCTAACCCAAGTATTATTTGTTTTCACTGGTCTATGTTCACCCTGAGGTACAATTTTGTTTTGTTAGGGGGAGAGGGGGACAGGATCTAGAGAGTTTGGGATTTTCTGACCTGCTCTGACATCTTTCTAGAATCCTCCTCCTGATGTTTTATTTATTTTATTTCATTTAATTATTAGAAATTATTCATTTACAGAAATATGCTCAAAACCAATGTAATAATTAACCCTACCACCACCCAGGGCTTTAGTGCAACTCCACCTGTTTTCAATCCAATTCACATACAAGTCAAGACACTGTTCCTTTTTGAGAACAGAGGATGAACAACAATAGCAACAACAATGTTCCTTCTAGTCCTAAAACTTCTATCTGCAATGATAGCTAATGGTATAATTAGTTAATTAACATTCATCTGTCAAAACACAAAAAAATTATTCATAAATCTAGATTTAGGGACTTGCTAGAAAAATTAGTTTTAATAATAGCTATTTTTAATGCTCTCAATTATTAATTCATAGTAAGATTACAATTTTTGTTTGTTCTTCAAAATTTAAATACTAGCTAGACTTGCTACTTTAGTCAAATCCCAAACTGCAAATAGGCTTGAAATATTTCATCAGTTTTCAACTATAAGCCATGATTAATATAAGGCCATGGCATTCCCAATAAGAAGTATTGGAATGAAGTGGACCAGCATTAGAACAATATAATTTATCACAGCTTTGTTGAGTTGGGCATCCTGAGGGTGGTTAGCAAGATTCTCCAGCAATTTCTGGATAATTTGCTGAACTGGATTTACCACAAATACTGCAAGTAGCCTAACATCAAAAGGGATGGCGTAGCATGGGCCTACTGGGAAATTAGCAACAGACAAATTAGGATGGGAAGAAGCTATCAGAGAGGAATGTAATGATTTGATCTAAGAAAAATATTTCACATAGTATTTTTCACCTTTTTTTTGGTTTGCTTTTTCTTTCTCTTGTTTTTTTTTTTTCCCTTTTGGTCTTGTTTTTTTTTTTTGTACAATGTGACAAATATGGAAATATGTTTTCAAATATTGTACACCTTTAATTTATATCAGATTGCTTGCTGTCTTGGGGGGAAGAGGTAAGGGGAGGAGAAAAAATTGGACACAAAATCTTAAAAAATGAATGCTGAAAACTATTTTTATATGTATTTGGAAAAATAAAATACTATTTTTTTAAAAAAGCAAAAAGCTTCAGAATGACAGGTTAAAAATTTTTGTTCCCTTACTTTCTCTTTCTAATACCTTTTATGTATAGCTTCCTCCTACTAGAATTCAAGCTCCTTAAGGGAAAGGACTGTCTTATTTGTTTTTATATATAGCCCAAGAACTTTGTACAATGCCCAGAACATATTGAATTATCTATCTATCTATCTATCTATCTATCTCTATCTATTTATCTATCTATCTCTGTCTCATCACTAGTATATTCATTTGTTACTGAGCATTCTCAGCTTTCTAAGTTTGCCACACTTTGCCCTGCAAACTGCTGCCTTCAATTGGATATCCTGATTTATTCTATTCACCTTTCTTTCTCTTGGTTCCTCTCTCTGCTCACTTACTCCACTCAATACATATACTGGAGTTAAAAGTAAATTTGAAGTATATTTTTAGGTTATTTGGATCTGGATTATTATGAAAGATTGTTTGCAAAGAAAATTGTTTTTGATGTTTGTTTTTCATTTTCATCACAAGGGTGATGTCTTGTCTTGTGAGTTGGATTTAAGTAAGGCATAGTTGTTCAAAGTTGTCAGTCTCATTTTTTTCCCTCCAAAGTCATGAAAGGCTAGTGGCAAGACAAAAGTCGAGATGATTGTGGGTGGCCCAGAATATAGATGAACTTAACCTACATTGCAAAAAGGTACAAGAACTTAATGTGTATTAGAAGAATCTGGTGGGGACAAAGCTGACTAGCATTATTAAACTTGCTGATCTGAGCTACTTTCTAAGAATCTGACAATTTGTATTTTGTTGGCTCTATCTTGAAGAATTCAGTCACCCTCACATCATGATAAGACCTCAGGACAGGACATCTGCAGAAGTGTTCATCTTGCTATGTTATTGAAATCTGAATCTCGATTAGCTGCTATTGTTATCTACTTCTCTTAAAGAATAGTATCTTATACATGATAAGTACTCAGTAATTTTATGGATCCATGTTTCCTTTGTATGGGTATTCTCTCTACTCATGCTCATCCCAATCCTTTACTACCTTCTCATCCTGTGCAGTTTTTGTTCATGTTTTCTCAAAGATGAAAGCAAAAGTATCAGATAGTGAATTGAGCAAGAAAAAGATTAAAATATAATTGGGAACTTTTAAATTTTAAAATATTTATATAACATTTTACTTCTTCCTCAATTGCATGTAAATTTTTTTTTGTCATTCATTTTTTGAAATTTTGAATTCCAAATTGTCTCCCCCTTTCTCTCTCCTCCCACTTCATTGAGAAAGCAAGCAATTTGATATAGATTATACAAGTGCAATCATGCAAAACATGTTTCCATGTTAGTCATGTTGTCACAGAAAACATAGACAAAAAAAAAACAAGAAAAATTAAGAATTTTTTTAAAAAGTATGTTTTCAAGAACTGATGCTGAGTGAAATGAGCAGGATCAGGAGATCATTATATACTTCAACAACAATACTATATGATGAGCAATTCTGATGGACGTGGCCATCTCCAGCAATGAATGAACCAAATCAGCTCCAAAAGAGCAGTAATGAATTGAACCAGCTATACCCAGCAAAAGAACTCTGGGAGATGACTATGAACCATTACACAGAATTTCCAATGCCCATACTTTTGTCCACCTGCATTTTTGATTTCCTTCACAAGCTAATAGTACATTATTTCAAAGTCTGATTCTTTTTGTACAGCAAAATAACTGTTGGACATGATACTTATATTGTATTTAATTTATACTTTAACATATTTAACATGTATTGGTCAACCTGCCATCTGGAGGAGGGGATGGGAGGAAGGGGAAAAATTGGAACAAAAGGTTTGGCAATTGTCATTGCTGTAAAATTACCTATGCATATAACTTGTAAATAAAAAGCTATAATTAAAAATAAAATAAAATAAAATAAAATAAAAAGTATGTTTTGACCTGCATTCAGACTCTATAAGTTCTTTCTCTGGGGATGGATCACATTTTTGATCACAAGTCCTTCAAAGTTGCTTTGGATCATTGTGCTAGTGAGAATAGCCAAGTCATTCACAGTTGATCACCTTACAGCATTGGTGTTACTGTGCACAGCACTCTCCTAGCTCTACTCACTTCACTTTGCATCAGTTCATGTAAATCTTTCCAGATCTTTCTGAGAACATCCTTCTCATTTCCTAAAGCACAACAGTATCTCATTACAATCATATATCATAACTTTTTCATCCCTTCCACAATCGATAGGTATCCCTTCAATTTCCTATTCTTTGCCACCATTAAAGAGTTGCTATAAATAGTTTTGGAAATATGAGGTCCTTTCTCTTTATCAGAGAAACTTGCTTCATTTTTTTTTTCAGTTATGATTGCAATTTCCCTCCACTGCACATTCCCCTTATTTTCTTCTTTCTCTCCTTTCACTCTGACCCTCCTCAAAAGTATTTTGTTTCTGACTACTGTTTCCCCCAGCTACCTGACTTTTTATCAATGCCATCCATGCTTCTTTTATACTCTTCCCCTCTTACTTTCCTACATAGATAGATTATTATATCCAACGGACTATATATATCATTTCCTTCTTTAATTCTAATGAGACCAAGATTCAAGAGTTTCCTGTTACCTACCTCATCTTTCTTTCCCTTGTAAAAGTTTTTTTTTGCTTCTTTTATCTGACATACTATACCACATTCTATTTTTCACTTTCCTGTTCTCCCAGTGCATTTCTCTCACCCCTTAATTTTACTTTTTTAGATATCATTCCATCATACTCAACTCACATTTATGTCTTATTTATATAGACTCCTTCTAATGATCTTAATGAAAAAGTTCTTATGAGTTATCCCACAACTGTAAACAGTTTAACCTTATTAAATCCCTTATGATTTTCCTTTCCTACTGCTTTTTTTCCCTCTTCTCTAGAGCCTTGCATTTGAAAGTCAAATTTTCTATTCAACTCTGGTCTTTTCATCAAGAATGCTTGAAAATTCACTATTTCAGTGAATATCCATTTTCCCCCTGAAAGGATTATACCAGGTTATGTAGGACAAGCGATTCTCAGGTGTAATTCTAGCTCTAAAAATAAAAATACATATTCTACCATGAGTAGTGATGAGTTGGTTTATTTTTCAAAAAACATGGAAAGACTTGCATGTAATAAAGAATAAAATGAACAGAACTCATAGAATGTTGTATACCATAATAGCAATATTGTTTGAAGAACAACTAAGGGTTATTTTAAGTATTATAAATATTCAAGTCAACTACAGAAGGATCTATGAAGGAAGATGTGTCAAATGGTGGTCTTCTCTAGTGTGGGGTGAGAAAGGGAGAAAGTGAGTGCACAGCAGAGAGCAACAGAAAATCCCAAAGGAAACCCAGAAAAGCAATGGAGTTTTGAAAATGCTGTGTTGTATTTATCACAGTGTTTGTTTTTACTTTTGTTTTTGAAGTAAAAAGCATGAAATGAAGATGCATGGAATCTTTTTGTTTTGTGAGGTATCTATGAAAATGCTTTTTTTTTTTTGTATTTAAGTTCAAAATCAATAAAAAATTTAAAAATACAGTAGAAAACATTTCTGAAGTGATTTGATTTTTTTTTCCTCTAGCTTATTTTATAGATGAGGAACTGAGGCAAAAAGGGTTAAAGGACTTGCCCAAGGTTACATCATAAATGTCTGAGGCTGGATTTTTAACTCAGAAGGATGAGTTTTCCTGATCCTTCTTTACAATCAGTTGAGGAAACTGAAGCAGAAACATGTTAGATCATTTGCTCATTGTCACATATTGATATGGGTCTGAGAATGAATTTTATCTATTGGGCTACTTAGTTGTGGTTTTTTCCTCTCTGAAATTCTTTTCCTCATTTCCAATTTTTGCGATGTTCCTTTTCTTTAGATACTGAGTTTGTGTCTATTCTTTAAATCTCCTGATCTGTGAACTGATCCACCTTAGAGTATATTGAGAGAAAAGTGTCTATTATTAGGTTCTTGGTTGTTCTATTGTACTCTGCCTGGTCAATATTGAATTTATTAAACAATTAAGGCAATGTTCTAAGTCCCCCCCTCTATTTAAGGGGGGAAATGATAACTGTCATCAAGTATGTCTTACAGGAGAGTGATTGGAATATTTGTTTCCTCTGCCCCAGAAGACAGATTAAGAACAATGGATAGAAGTTTCAAAAAGGTGGGGAAAAAAACGTGCCAGATAGATCAAATATGGTGCGTTACCTTTGGAGGTAATGGCTTCCCCTCTAGGAAGGTCTTCAAGATGATGCTGGGTGACTACTTTTAAGACACATCATTTGTAGTAAAGATTTTATTTTTTATGGATAGATTGAGTTACTTGACTTCTGAGCTTCTTCCAGCTTTGGGATTCTGTCCATCAGTGTCAACAACATCCAATCCACTTTTTTTTTTTTTTAATCTCGTACAATTCTCGTCCATGTCTTTCCACAAATGTAAGGTTATTATCGGTTGTCTATTTTTTATGCTTGAGAAAATGGAGAGCCAGAAATTTTAAGTGACTTGTTCATGGTCATGCTAGTATGGATAGTGCCAAAAGCAAGAATCAATTCCCAGGTCTTCCTGACATTAAGTCTATCCATTAAATCAAACTGCTACAAAAATAGCAATTAGCTGATACTCAATGAAAAAGGAACAAAAGATTGGACTTGATCATATCTGAAACACTGTGTAGCTCTTTCAAATATATCCCCTTGGTCTCAAAAGACTCCCATCTTTTCAATATCACAACATTCCCTTCGTGACGCTATATGGTTGTGAATCATGAAACGATCTACGATCTTAAAAGAATTAAAATTGTAGGGGACCTCAAGAGCAATAGAAAGATGCAGTAGTTCTAAGTAGACTCGTATATTACCACTTCGTACTTAATATTACTGCACTTGACACCTTATTAAGAAGTTGTGTGATCAGGAGAAAGATTGGCCATGGAGAAGACTAGAATGAAGTCTTACCAGAGGAACCGCTACTTCCTAGAATATAAAATTCTATTTTTCCTCTTTGAGCCCCATAGCCCCTGAAGCATATGTTGATTCTCTTTTGGCCATTTCATTAGACCCCTTTTTTTCCACTGGTGAATTCCTCCAGTAACCCCCTTTTTCAGGGCTAGACCCGGCCAGCCTTCTTTCTCTGGTCTTTAAGCGCCACCATTGGATCCCTGCGCCCCTTTCCAGCTTCTTTAAGAAGTTGTCTTTCTCGGTTCGAAGTTCCTTGAGGGCAGGGACTGTGCTAAGTGCTCGGCCCCGGGCTTCTCCACTGACTTGTTGACTTTTGGTGTTCTCAGATATTTAGACGTGGGCTGGCAGGCTGGCCTCTGGGTGGGGGATTGTGGGGAAGCTATGGCTCTTTTCCTTATTAGTAAAAGAGATGATTTGCACGCTTTGCACAGGGACTTCGTTAACTTTAAAATGAGTTTAGATAGAGAAAACACTAAACTTAAAACTTAGGAGCTGTAAGTATACAAATGTAAGCGGTTGCTGCAGCGGTTCTCGCACTAACAGGAGATGAAACCGCGCGTCACATTCGGGGCGGCCGACCCAGACTCGGGGTCCGAGGGACTCGCGGCCGCGCTCTTCAGGGGGCCCTACGGCCGTCCCGGATCCGGGCCCGACAGCGTGCCCAGGCCAGGGACGAGCGTTCCGGGGTCCTCTGGGTTACCCGGAAAAGGAGCTGGGGAGCATGGGCGCGGGATTCCCCACGCTCTTTACCGAACTCTCGTGAGTTCTGCCGAAAACTACACTCTGTGCCAACTCCGGCCCGGCCTCGCCCCGAGCGCACACGCACAGGGCGGCTTTGTCTGGCCGAGAGCCGGCTGAGAGCCGGCCAGAGGCAGCCAGTCCGCACCGCAACTTTCTTCTCGGCTTTCCCCTCTTGCTCCGCCGGTCCCCGCCCCTCCCCCCCACCGTCCTCGCCCCCTCCGCCCCCGCCCTCATCCGCCCCCAGCCTCCTCCCTCCCTCCCTCCCCTCAGTCCTCGCGCCTCTCTGGCCCCTCCCCTCGCGCCCCTCCACAGCCCAGGCCACCTCCCTCGCGAGCCTCGGACGGCTCGAGGGGGAGGGGAAAAGGGCGGTCTCGGGGAGGAGCCGGAGCCGCCGCCGCCGCGGCCGCCGAGTCCCGGGGCCATGTCCGGAGGAGGAGGGGACGGCGGCGGAGGCGGCCCGGAGCCGGGCTTTAAAGGCGCACCGTGAGGGCTCGGGCGGCCCCTGACCCGGGGGCTCCGGCGAAGGGAGCCGAAGGGACAAAGGAGCATGGGGGGCTGCTGCCCGCTCCCCGGAGCCACGAGGATCCGGGCGCTGCCGCCCGCCCGCGGGCAGCCCGGGCGCTGAGTGCCCCCCGCTGTGCCCCGGCCCGAGCATGGAGCGGCGCCTGCTGCTCGGCTGGCTGCTCTGCCTGGGCGCCGCCGCTCTGCCTCCGGGCTGCAAGCAAGACGCCCGGCCTAAGAGCGCGGGCAAGTCCGCGGCGGGCCCGGAGGGCAAGGTGGTGTGCAGTAGCCTGGAGCTGGCGCACGTCCTGCCGCCCGACACGCTGCCCAACCGGACGGTCACCTTGTGAGTCCGCGGGGGGGAGGGGCAGGGAGGAGGAGGAGGGAGAGGGAGAGGGGAGGAGGGACCCTCTCCAGACACCCGGGCGCTGAAACTTGGAAGCGGGGCAGCCCCGCCTGCAACAAGGTGCCTTTTGTCTAAACCAGCCTGCCCCGTCCACACTGGCCCCCCGCGCGGAGCCGCTCCCTCGCCGGGGCTCCTCCGGGCTAGCCGCCGAGCGAGCTAAACCCGGACTGGAGCCAGCAGTGGGATGGGGCGGGGGGAGAGGGGGCAACACCGCGGGGGGCGGTGGCACAACGCGGCGGGGGTGGGAGGGGAGGCTGGGGCTGCGACCCCGGCAGGCTCTGACTTTTCCGCTGACCATTGAGCTCACGAGCTTGTTCCTGGCTCCTCCGTGTCTCCCCCATCCTCCTACTGCCCTTGACCTCCCCCAGCCTTGGGTCCCCTTCCCCCCATTCCGGCCTCCCCCAGACTCGGAGCTCCCCTGCTTTCTCTTTGTTAACCTTGGTGCGGACCCTCTGCTCTGTTAGGTCGTTTTCACTTGGTGCGACTCTAACGATTTTATTGGATGGTTGGCCATTTCCTTCTTACAGATGAGGAAACTGAGGCAGACAGGGGGCAGTGACCTACCTAGGCTCACAAAACAGGGAAGTGTCTGAGGCTGGATTTGGACTCTGGGAGATGAGCCTTCCTGACTCCTCTCCTCCCCACCCACCAAACTCTGCTTTGCGCTCTTAATTATCACTTGTAGGCAAGGCAACTTTCCAGTTGCCCGTCCCCAGACTGGGTGCTGATTGATGCATTGATTTGAGCTTGAGACCCTCCTGGGCTGGTAGAACGCTTCTTTCTGGGTGTCCCATTAGTACCCCCAAACCTATCCCTCTAATAGATTCCCCCCCTCCCCCAAGGCTGTACCATTCGTATTCAGTAGACCTTAGTTGGAATCGTGAGGTCCGGGTCCAACAAGCTATTTGCGTTTATGGCCACCATCCTAATCAGCAAAGGTCTTGACTAAAAATGGCAGAACTGACTACCCCCTACTTAATGCAATGTCTTAAAAGTCCATTACTCTGTACTCCCTCCTTCTTGCCAGACTAACCCTCCTTTTTCCTAGATCTGCTTTTGTCATTGCCTTTTACTGGAAACTCTTCAGAGACTGGGTGGTGCAAGGGATAGTCCTGGGCTTGGAGTCAACAAGACCCCAGGATGAAACTTAATATGTAATCCTGAGTATGTGTCTCAACCTTAGTTTCCTCTGCTGTAACAGAGTTCCTCCCAGGGTTATTGGGATTATTGAGCTAGATGATATTTGTCAAGTGGCTTTCTGAAGGCCCTTAATAAATGATTGTTTTTTTTTGTTTTTTTTTTTTTTTCCTTTCAATGGCTCCTTGTCGGTTATCAACTAAGCTTGAGACTCCAAGCCTAGCATTGAACGATGTCACCTCAGTTGTGCTATACAATATATACTATTTTCCAAGCCAGCTTTATGGGCATCTTGCCTTTTTTGCTGTTGTTGTTTGCTTTATATTCGAAAAGTCCCCTCTCCTCACTACCAAGTCCGTTAAATTCCTACTCCCTCTTTAAGCGTCATCTAGCAAACTTTCCCATGTCTGCTTTCCAGGGCTCCCTTTTCCTCTCACGTTTTATACCTCTCTAAGGGACCTAGATATTCTTTTGCATTACAGTTATGCATACTTTACTTTCCTCCTCAAGATCAAAACCGAATTATAGGTAAAACTTTCCAAAAAATCATTTTTTGGTTGTTTTAAAACATAACTCATTTCTCAGACTCTCCCCCACAGAATGATCTCTTCTAACAGAGAAATGAAATTTAGTGAAATAAATGAAGGCTCAGCACCTATAATCTACCACCTCAGTGCTGATAAGGAACTATAATTATTCCTACAGGATGTTTTGCTAGAAGTGCATAGATTGTGAGGTTTTTGACAGAGCTTGCTAATTTTACCAACTTTTCTTGCTTGGTATAATTAAGAGGAAAAAAAAAATGCTTCTAACAAACAAGTTCCCTTTAAGATTCTCTGAGGCCTTTCCTGATTCTCTTGGTTATTAGCATCTACATAGGTTACTCTTGTTTTCATTCTTTATTTTATATCTTATATGTATGTCTGTTCTGGCCTTCTACCTCTGTCCCTCAACCATTAGCTCTTTGAGCACAAGGAATTTTAAAAAAATTTTTTCTTTGTATTCCTAACAATGCTTGTCATGTAGGAAATGCTTAATGAGTGCTTGTTAAATTGAGTTGCTGTAAAAAATACTCCAGGCAAGTAAATCAGTGTGAAATTAAAAAAAAAAGTCTCATGAATATTTGGAGTGCACATCTCTAAATTAGGAATAAATATTGTTAATGTCATTTTCTGCAAGTAGAGTATATTTCTAATTTGAGTTAATGTAGCATAAAATTTAAGCTATAGAATAATAAAACATAATAAAAACTTAAACTTAAAAAAATACTTTTAGATCGTTATTTCTTAGTCTTTGGAAGCACACAAATGGATAAATAACTTAAACAAAGAATCTAATTATTTAATTCATATTCCATTTAGTGATACTGATCTTTGGACTCAAAATCTTTGGTGATTTGAGGATGAGTCTAGTTTTCCTGGGCAATCCAGGGCAATCCAGTGGCGGAGAATTCTTAGCTTATTCAAATGGTGTTTTTCTTGGGAAGAGGGTGGAAAACTTAGAGGTTGTTTTTGGAAATGTTTTTGTTGTGAATTGGCTTCATTTATTTTGATTCAGGTTTTGATTTACTTGGTTTGAAAATTTTAAATATAAGTTCCCCTTGTTCAGATAAGTTCCTTGCAAATGTTTTTTTTGTGTGTGTGTGTGTGTGTGTGTGTGTGTGTGTGTGTGTGCCTTTACTTTCTAGGAAGACTGAAATGTAGTTGATATGTCCTGCAGAAAAATTATCTTTTTCAGTATGGTACTTTTTCTTTTTTGTCTTTAAAAATAGTCTTAGTGATGCTTTTTGTTTTACATCCACGCACTACTCCCAGTTAACCCACTCTTAGAACAGGAAGACAAAAACTTTAGCAAAACAAATGGAAACACTTACTGAATAGGATATTTTGTGCCCATAGCACATCATCTTTCTAAGGGATGTGTTTTGTCATTATATTTTATAAAAACGAGAAAGTAGACATGTACATTACTGATAATAACGGTTCCAGTAATCAAATGGTTTGCATAGTGTTTCTCTTGACTTGTATTCTTGTTTTAGTATTAATGTTGTTTGTGAGTTTTCCCTAATTGTTTCTCTTTTAGATTTTTAAATTGACATTTTAAGTTAAAATTAATTTTTAAAAATCAGTTAAATATGTTCTTTCTTTCCCTCCTCCCCTCTCCCACATCCAGAAAGGGGGAAAAAATACATACACACACAAAAAAAAAAATTTGCCTCTTCAAGCACAACCAATTCCCATGTGCCAGACCCCAAATTCCTACATAGCTTCTGCATAGCAGCCATTATCCTCAATCATGCTCAATTATCGCATTGATCAAAGTTTTTAAGCCTCTTTTTCTTTCTTTCTTTTCTTTTTATTTAATTCTGTCAGTTAATTGTGTCTCTTTGTAACTTAGTTTGAAATTTTCTTTGCCATTTTCTTCTCCAACCCATCTTACAGAAGAGGAAAGTGAGGGAAACAGAGCCACACAGCTAGAAATAGCCACATTTGAACTCAGATTTTCCTGATTCCAGGGTGGACTATGCCAATTAACTGCCCTGTAGTTTTTTGGAGGTTTTGGGGGGTTATTTTATAAATTTCTGGTCTACATGTTTCTTTAAAAAAAAAAAAATCAGTTCATACAACTTTCCCCAGGTTCTTTGAAACTGTCTCTTTTTGTTACTTTTTGCAACACAATATAGTATTCTATTCTTCTTCCATAATTTGTCCAGTCATTCCCCAATTAATAGGTATCTCTTTAGTGTCTAGTTCTTTTCCACTAAAAAAGAAATTTCCAAAATTTCTTTGATCTCTTTGAGATGTAGGCTCAGTAGTGGTCTGTCTGGATCAAAGGCTATAGATACCTTTAACTTTTTTTTTTTTTTTTTTTTGATATTATAGATCCCTTTGGCAGGTTCAGTAAAACACTTGGGAGTCTCAGATAATGTTCTTAATGTTTGATTTAGTTATCAAAGCCAGTCTGTTCTTTGATTCTTATAGACAAATTATCTAGCTATTTTTTATTTATATAAGAGTTCTGTAAAAGAAAACACTAAACTAGGATTCCTTTTGCATTAAATTTGGAATCAGACCTAAATTAGAATCCTGCCTCTGACCCAAACTGGCAATGTGACCCTGGCAAGTAAGTTAACCTTTCAGTGCTTGAGACGACTTTTTGAGACTTAAATTGCAGAGGATTTCTTTTTCCCCTTTATAATAGGCTAAACTTACATGTACAAATGTTTAAGTGAAAATAATATATCTTAGATCAAAGATTCTTAATCTAGGTTCCATGAATTTGTTTTTGTTGGGGAAAAAAATACTTCAGTATAATTTATTTCCTTTGTATTTTATACATTTAAAAACATTATTCTGAGAAGGAGGCCTGCCAGAGGTAGAGGTATCCAATACACAAAAAAAGTTAAGACCCCTTGGGATTCATGAAATTCATGTATTGGACTTAATTTACAACTTTTTCTTACTTGGTAAAATGCCATATTATTTGCTGGGGGTTTTCTTTTTTTTTTTTTTTTTTTTGGTTTTTGATTTTTTTAGGGCAAAATATAAGCTTTTATTAGCTTAAAAAAATCTTCGATTTCATCCCTTTATCGATGTCCTTTATAATCTAAGCAATGGAGTTAAAGAGTTGCTCTGACCAGAAAACTTAATCATCAAAATGACCTCATGGTAAACTTAAATAACTTGGTCTTTGGACAGTAAACCATCATATGGTCCATTATAGTAACTGTACTTGAAATTCTGCCTCAATAGATCAGATCTGCTAGAATTTGCACCTTTATACCATAGCTTTCGAACATCCAGAATCATCTCATGATGTGAAATGAGAACAGACTTTTAATGAAAAAAAAATGTTATTTTTTGGTCATTTAAGAAATGCATGGCATGTACATGTTAGGCTTTTTGTTTTTGTTTTTACTGCTCTCAAGTCACATGTTACGATAAAGGCTTAAAGCCTTTCTTTGAACTGTAATACACAAATAACTACAGTTTTAAAAATCTTCCTAAGGGCACACTAATGCCTGTTTATATTCCGTTTGAATAGAAGGCCTGTGTTAGGTGGTAGTTGTAAGCTTTGTAAGGGGCAGGCTCTTAATGTCTCTTTGTATCACTAGTTCTTAAAAATGTTCTGTGTTTAGGAGGGAACTAGATAAATGCTTATTACTCACTGCTTGTTTTAAGAAACAAAAGTCAACAGTCATCTTACTAGTAAGTCATTTTGCATTTATTTATCACCTACTATGTACCAGGAACTGTGCTAAGCAATGATAAAAAGAAAGGTAAAAGTCATTTTTGGCCCTTAAGGAGCTCACAGTCTTATGGGAAAGCCACAAGTGATAGAGAGGATAAATAGGGAATAACAAGTTAAGTGGAAAGGCACTAGAATTAAGAGGTTTCTGGATATTGGGAAAGGCTTTCTGAAGATGGATTTGAAGGAAACCAGGGAAGCCAGGAAATGAAGATGAGGAGGAAGAGTGTTCTAGGAATGGAGACAACCAGAAGAAAATGCTCAGAGCCAAGAAATGGAATGTCCTGTTCCTGGGATAGAAGGGAGGCCAGTGCCATTGGATTGAAGAGTGGTCTATAGTATAGGAAACCTGGGAAAGTGGGGCTGCTGGGGGAGGGAGATTATGAAGGGTTTGACCCCCAAACAGGATGTTACATTTGATCTGAAAGGTAATAAAGAATTAGCAGAGCTTAATTTACTGAGGAAAGGAAGGGGGTGATGTGGTGGGATTTGAGATTTAGAAAAAGCACTTTGTGGCAGGCAGCCCCACTCTTATCAAACTATTGGTAGTGCAGCTAGAAGGGACTGAAAGTCTGTAAAAAAGTAGGGGCAGTATCAGTGGCAAGAAGTGGGGTGCATTTGAGAAAACTTGCAGAGGTGAAATCTGCAGGTAATGGCTTGGTATGAAGGGTTGCAAGGCTGAGGGAGTGGAGAGATCTTGGTGCTCTTGGGAAATCTGGAAAGGGGGGAATTTAGAAGAGTATAAGTCCAGTTTGGATTGTCTGAAGGGCTGTTAGAGATGTCTGGTGATCCAAAGGGCAGTAGAAAGATTGGGCCAAGATAGATTTGAGAATTATTGACATACAGAATGTAATTAAACGCACAGGGTGAGATTACCAAGGGAAGTAGTGTAGAGGGGGAAGAGAAGGGGACCCAGCATAGAGAAGCTGGGGGGCCTGAGATGAATGAGCACCCAGCAGAGGAGACTGAGAAAAGAGGAGAAGCCAGACAGAGGGTTGTGAAAAACTAGAGAGAACAGAGGATCCGTAAGAATAGGGGGTTTCATGTCAGTAGCTGCAGAAAGATCCAGGAGAATGAGGATTGGGAAAAGGCCTTTGACCTGAGGCTGCTTTTTTCTTAGCCCTTCTGCAATTGGGACCTGCTTGGCAGAAAGAGACTTGGCACTCTGATTAGGAAGTGTATAAACAAATTAGGGGGAGGAGAAATTGTAAAAATCAAATTCTCATCAGGCAACTCATCTGACCTTTTGAGTCTCTATTCCCTCATCTGTAAACTAAGGATTAAAAACAGCTGTTACCTGTTGATCTCGTGATTGTTGTGACAAGTAAATGAAAGAAATATTCTGCAGACCTTGAAGTGCTAGCTATACAAATGGAAACTTTATTATTATTATCTTGACTATGCGATATAGATAGAACAAGAAAATTGGTGAAGGAATATTCTAATAGTTTATTTTAAAAAATAGTTTATTAAAAAAATTATTACTAGGACTCATCATAATACTTTAGCCAATGCCCAAAAAATCTGGTTAATAAAAACAATAACAGTGGAAAAATAAGCCTTTTAGATATTATTGTGTCTCAATAAGATGACATTCATTACTGGAATACAACAATGTAAGTATTTTGTTTAAAAGAAACGGATTTGAGAGAGGGAATGAGCCAATAGCAACTTCAAGGTTGTGTAATATCATTGGTGTGGATATTTTCTTCACTAATGCAGATCAAGAATTCTGTTTTAGTAGACAGTCTTAATGAGTTACTTTGAAAAAAAAAATGTCCTAGTAGCTGGCTTCTGCTGAGCCTCTGCAGAGTTAGCAGAATGGAGCAGAAGTGCAGTTTGTCACTGGCCTTGGCAATGGCTTCAGCCTTTGTGGCTTTGTAGGGACTCTTGGAGTTGTTGGTTCATCTCTGGGTCCCTCAGTCATAACCCGATCACAATAAGACATCAGATTAGGGCTTGATTGAGACTTTTAATGAAGAACAATAATTTACCTGTATGGAAATCTGTGGAACTAAAGCAGTATGATAATACATGGAAGTCTGAAACAGACGTGGAAATTATATATAAAATAAGAGAGAAACATTTTGGAAGTGTAACATGTTCTAGTCAGTAAATGCGAAGAAATAGAAAACGTTTTCCTGACAGACATTCTGAAAAGGATAGAGGCGAGGCACAATAGTGATGGTTGACTTGATCTTTGCAGACATGGAGAAGTAATGTGCTCTAGTGGGGAAAGGCACTGGTTTGATGTAAGATTTGGCTCATGCCTCATTTTGCCAATTAAAAACTTGACCCTTGATGAGTCTAGTATTAGCATGTATGATTATTCTCGGCTCTAATTTAGCTCATAACATTGCTCTTAAGTGCTTTGTAAATCTTAAAAGTGCTATCCCTGTTGCAATTGGCAGTAGATATCTTGTTCTGCTAAGAACATAATATCTAATATAAATTTTTATCTTCCCTTAATATTATTACTATTTAATGTCTTTTGTAAGCTATCTTTAAATCTAACTAATTATGTAATCTAATATTTTTACCGCATGTTTGACTGATGGTCATTTAACTACTGCTTGGATGCTTTAATAATGAGATCTTATTTAAAAAAAAAAAAGCCCATTTCATCTTAGAACAGCTGCTAATTATTAGACATAATTTTGGATAGCTGTTCTTGAGTTAGGTTTTTTAAAAATTGCATTTTTAGAGAAAATATTTTGGATAAACAATTTATATGGTAGGTGGAGAATTGATAAGAGTGATAGATTTGGAGTCAGGGAAATCTGATTTCAAATCCTGTCTCAGACAGAAGACTATTTTATGTTATCTGAACAAGTAACTTAAAGTTAGCCTGTTTCCTCATTTTTACAAAGTTTTTGTGAAGATCAAATGAGAAAGAATCTTGCAAAGTTTAAAGTACTAAGTAAACATTAGTTATTCTTATTACTGCTAAAATGAATCACAGTGAAAAAAAGAGAACAGATGTTACACTTTTAACTTTCAGATTGTTTCTTTGAGTTTATACACTATTTGTTCTCCATGCCCCCAAACTCCTCCGTTTATAAAAGTGATTTGAACACCGTGTGTGTGTGTGTGTGTGTGTGTGTGTGTGTGCGCGCGTGTGCGCGCACAAAGTGTATGTGTGAGTTGTCAGTGTGCTTTACTTAAGTAATTATCTGGTCCTATCCATTCATAGACTTTATGATTACACTCTGTTAGGGAATTGCATTGTTGGAGTGGTGAACAGATCCAGCCCATTTTGAAGAGAAATTTGGAACTATACTCAAAGGGCTTTAAAACTGTGCATACTCTATGTGAACCATTCATAGGTCTTCTTCTAGGTCTTTATCTCAGAGAATTTTTTTTTAAGGGAATAAAAAGGACCTATATGAACAAAAATGTTTATAGCAGCTTTCTTTTGCAGGGGAAGGTAAGGAATCAGAAATTGGGAAAATGAACATCAACTGGGGAATGATTGAATTATTTATGGTATATGATTTTTGATGGAATACTGTTCTATAGGAAATGACAAGCAGGGTGATTTTAGAAAAGTGTGGGAATGCTTATATAAACTAATGTAAAGTAAAGTGAGTAGAAGTAGGAAAACATTGCATAAAGTAACAGCAATATTATAAGTATAATCAACTGTGGTTGCCTTAGCTCTTCTCAGCAATAGAAAGATCTAAGAAAATTCTCAAGAACTTTAGATGAAAAATGCTATCCATCTTCTGAGAAAGAAAGAATCAATGGAGACAATGCAGAGATCAAAGCATACTTTTTAGTATTTCATTTTGCTTTTTTTTTGGGGGGGAGTGTGGGTCTGTATATATATTTTTATATATGGCTAATATAGAAATAATATGGTTAATAACATGGCTAATATAGAAAAATGTTTTGCATGACTACATGTTTAATCTATATCAAATTACTTGCCTTATTAAAGAGTGGGAAGAGAAGTTAGGTAGATAATCCCTAATTCAAATTTAAAGGAAAAAAAAAAAGATTGTCAGAAATTATTTTTACATGTAATTGGAAAATAATGTATGTATATATGTATATGTGTGTGTATTTATATGCATGTCTGTATGTGTGTGTGTGTGTGTGTGTGTGTGTGTGTAAAATATGTATTTTTTTTAAAGACTCCATTGGGGGAAACCAAGATGGCAGAGTAGGGAAAGAATTCAATTGAGCTTTCTCCAGATCCCCCTCCAAAAAACTTTAAAATAATGACCAAATCAAATTCTAGAGTGGTGAAGATAACAGAAGGTTAAAGTGAGGCATTCTACCAGCCAAAGGCAATTTAAGAGATTGGAAAGAGAGATCTGTGACATAGGGGTAGAGGAAATAGCAATGATAGGACTTAATGAATGTGACAGAAGTAGCAGCAGCAGCAGCTTCAGGGGCTTTGAAGCCAGACAAGAAAGGGAATTTGGCAACTGGTCTGGAAGAGATGACAGGGAACTCCTGTGCTATCACAAAATGTAGATTCAGACACTGTTTGGTAAATCCATTCTCTATACTCATTTCTGAGTCATCGTTTTTAAGAGTAGAGAGAACATTTATGGTCAGGAGGGCTCAGAAATTCTACTTGCAAAAGATTTGGAGTCATGAGAAACAGTTTAACTTATGTTTCCAGGAGAACTGGAACTCTGAGTAGAAGTATTAATTGTAATCCCAACGAATTGATTGACTTTCTAGGTAAGGGTTAGAGTGTAGACCAGGAGAGCCATTACCTTTCTCAGATCATACTACTTTGGAAGCACTGAAAACTTCCAAACATCCAGAACTAATTCTGAAAACAGTAATGTGGAAAAAGCGTGAAGCTTGAGAAAGTCACCCTGCCCCCTCCATGCTGGGAATAGAGCCCTACTTAAAGTTCAAAATCAAGAAGTAGGATGGGAAAATAACAAAAAGAGAACTCAGCATAAAAAAAAAAAAAACTACTGGGGTGACAGATCAAGACAGAAACTTAGAAGAAAACAAAGTCAAAACTATTATAAGCAAAATCTCCAAGAAAAAAAGTGATTTGAATACAATCTAACAGGAATTCCTGGAAGAATCAAAACAATGATTTTCAAAATCAGCTAAGAGTGGTAGAGGAAAAAATAAGTAAAGAAATGAGAACAAAAGAAAACAATTTGTAAAGACAATTAACAGTTTGGCGAAATAGACTTTTGAAATACTAAAGAAAATAACACCTTTAAAAAAAGTTGGGCAATTGAAAAAAGAGGGATAAAAATACATTAATGAAAACAACTCCTTAAAGAAGTGGAATTGGGGAAATGGAAAAAGAGGTTCACTGATGAAAATAATTTCTTTTAAAAATGAGAACTGAACGACTAAAAGCCATTCATGAGGTATCAAGAATCAATCAAAGTCAGAACAATGGGGGGAAGGAGAAAGAAAATGATAGTTTATATCTTAAAAGAAAAAAAAATGACTTGGAAACTAGATTAAGGACAGATAATATAAGAATCATTGGATTACCTGAAGTCATGATAAAAGAAAAGAGCCTAGACATCATGATTAAAGAAATTATAAAGGAAAAGTGCCCCAGTATCTAAGAAAAAGAGGTTAAATGAAAGAAACTGATCAGCACTTTAAAGAGATCCTCAAATGAAAACTCTCAGAAATATTATACCCAAATTCCAGAGCTCCAGGTCAAAGTGAAAAAATACATAGAGTAGCCAGAAAGAGACCATTCAGATACTGTGAAGCTAAAGTCAAGATCACACAAGATTTAGCAGTTAGAATTTTAAAGGAGTGGAAGGCTGATAATATTCTAGAAGAAAAAGGAGCTAGGATTATAACCAAGAATAACCTATTCAGCAAAACTTGAGTATACTTTGTAAAGAATACTTTCAAGCATTCCTAATGAAAAGACCAAAGCTGAATAGAAAGTTGCTTGTAATAGAAGACTCAAGAGAAGTCTAAAAAGGTAAACATGGAAGAGAAATAAAGACACTCAATAAAGATAAACCATTTGCTTTTCTATGCGGCAAGATGATAAATGTAACTTTTAAGAACTTTATAATTTTTAGGGAAGTTAGAAGGATTCCTAATAGAAAGAGGTTGCCTGAGTGAGTTATTTTGGGTGATGTACCAAAAATAAAGTCAATAGGCAAGAAAGAGGGAAAGGGAGAGAAATAATATTAAAAATTAAAAATTATCTTACATAAAAGAGGTGTGCAAAGAAGAGCTTTTACTTTGGAAGACAAAATGGTGGAGGGGAGCAATGCTTGAACCTCACATCCAAATTGATTAAAAAAGAGGAAAAACATGCATGCATGCACACACACACACACACACACTCTCCTCTCTCAATTGATAGCAAATATATTTTGTTCAATAAGGAAGGAGGATTTGGAGATAAGAGAAAAGGGGAAATAGAAAGTTGTGGTTAGAAGCAAAAAGACTTTGGAGGAGATACAGAAAAAAGAAGGGAACAGAAGAAAACAGAATGAAGGGAAATACACAGTAATCATAACTGAATGTGAGTTGATTAAGCTCACCTAAAAATGGAAGCATATAGCAGAGTAGGTTTATAACATGAATCTAGCTATGATGTTTAAAGAAACATTTTAAATAGAAACAATTAAAATAACTTTCACTTTAGCTAAAGTAAAAAAGGCAGATATTAATAATGATGTCAGACAAAGCAAAAGCAAAATAGACTTAATTAAAAGGTATAAGTAGGAAAGCTACATCTTGCTAAAAGGCATCATAGGCGCTAAAGTATCATTAGTATTACACACACGCATACATACATACATACACATGTTGTATAGTAATATATAAATGACTTAGCATCTAAATTCATAAAAGAATTACAGGAGGAAATAGAATAAAGCTGTACTTTTGAAGGACTTTTGTTTTTCCCTCTCAAAGCTAGATAAATCTTACCTTAAAACAACAAGAGAGAAATGAAAGAGATGAATAGAATCTTAGAAAAGTTAGATATAATAGACCTGGGGAAAAGTGTATACCTTTTTCTCAAGTGTACATGACATGTTCACAAAAATTGATCATGTATCAGGGTATAAAACCTCATAACAAAATTCAGAAAAGTAAAAATATTTTTTCATGCCATAATGTAAATAAAAGATTCCATGCAAATAAAGGGCCATAGGAGCATAGATTACAAGTTAATTGAAAACTAAACAATCTAACCGTAAAGAACAAATTATAGATGAAAAGAATGACAACTACATTCCAAATTTATACAATGCTCTCACATCATTATTTAGAGGAAATGTTATATCTCTAAATGCTTTCTTCAATAAAGTAGAACACATCAATGAACTGGGTATACAACTCCAAAAAAAAAAAAAAAAAAAAAAACCTAGAAAAAGAACAAATTAAGAATCCTTAATCAAATAATAAAATGGAAATCTCGAAAATCAAGAGTAGTATTAATAAACTTGAAAGTAAAAATAACATTCAAATAAAATAAACCCAGGAGCTGGTTTTATTAAAAAAAAACACAAAATAAAATCCCAATAAAATAAATAAACCATTGGTTAATATGATTAGCAATATCAAAAATGAAAAGCATGCCTGCACCACCAATGAAGATGGAAATAAAGCAATTTATAGAAGCTGTTTTGCAATTATTTGCCAATAAATCTGACCATCTAAATGAAATGGATGGATATTTACAAATATATAATTTGCCCATATTAACAGAAGAATAGAATATTTAACCCCATCACAGAAAAATCAGTTGAACAAACCATCATTGAACTGCCAAAGGGAAGAAAAAAATTTCCATGACCAGATGGAGTTCAAGTGAATTCTACTAAATATGTAAGGAATAATTAATTCTAATACTTTATAAAATATTTAAACAAGTTAGTAAAAAGCATCCCTGACCAGTTCCTTTTATGATACAGATGTGATTTTGATACTAAAATTGAGCTGGGAGGAAAAACAACAACAGAAAATAGACTGTAGATCAAGTTTTTATTAATGAAGAAATTTTAAATAAAATTCTAGCAAGAAGATTACAACAGTACAGAGAATATAATCAGGTGACAATTATACCAAGAATGCAGGGGTGGTTCAATATTAGTAAACCTGGCCGCATACTTGGCCATATCAAAAACAAACCAAGAAAAATCATGATTATTTTAATAGGTGCAGAAAAAGTTTCTGCAAAAAACCTATTCCAATGAAAAACAATAAAAAGTATAAGGAATCAATGGATTCTCTCTAAAATGATAAGTAGCATTCATCTAAAACAAAGAGCCAGCATTGTATGTAAAGGGAGTAAACTTGATGCCTTCCTAAGATGAAAAATGAAATTTAAAGAAGTTCATTTCACTACTATTCAGTGTCATACTAGAAACTATAGCAACAAGACAAGAAAACAAAACAAAACAAAACAAAAAATTGGTAGAGGAAGCAGAATTATCATCCTTTGTATTATACTGAGAGAATCCTAGAGATTCAATTGAAAAACCACTTGGAACAATTAGCAACTTTAGTAGAGTTGCAGCATGTAAAGAAATCCATATAAATTGATCAGCATTTTAAAAATATACTACCAGTAGCACTCAGCAGGAAGAGATTCCATTTAAAATAACTGAAGACAGCATAAAATACTTGCTAACTTATTTTATTACCTGCAAAGACAAACCTAGGGATTATGTGAACACAATTACAAAGCATTTTTCACATAAAGACAGATCTAAAAAGTTACAGAAATACTAATTGCTCATACGTAGACTGAATTAGTGTAATAAAAATGGCATGTTTACCTAAGTTAATTTACTTATACATTGCCAGACTATCAAGAATCTGTTTGATAAAGCTAGAAAAAAAATAGAATTTATCTGGAAGAACAAAAGGTCAAAAATATTAAGAGAAAAAATGGGAAGGTGACCTAGCAATAAAAGATTTTAATTGTATTACAAAGCATTAGTAATCAAAATAACCTGATTGTTTTGTCTAAGAAATTGAGGGGTAAATCAGTGACATAGATTAGGTATAAAATGTCTAGTAGTACATGATCATAGTATTCTAGTGTTTGATAAACCCCTAAATCTTAGCTTTTGGGGTAAGACTTCTTTACTTGACAAAAATTGTTGGGATAATTTTATAAACAATTTGACAGAAACTAGGCAGACACCAGTACCCACCACCATATACTAAGGTCAAAATGGAGAAATTATTTAAGACATAAAAGTTGAAGTAAATTAGGAAAGCTTGGAAAATATATCTGTCAGCCAAGGAGGAAGGGAAGAATTTATAAAGAGACAGAGTTTTACAGAAAGAACAACGAAAAATTTTGATTATGGTTGAGGTTGAGAAGGAGGTTTTCTAGTGGCTTCAAACAAATACAATTAGTACATTGTTGTCCACAAAAAGAAATATTTAGAGAACCTCATAGTATATCAGGAATCTTTTTTTTATTATTTAAATTCATTCTAGAGCATCATTCATGAAATTGATTTTTTTTTTAACAGCACGCTCTTATTGTGCTGCAAATCACAGAGTAGTACAGTGATTTCTGAAGAAATTACTCAAAGATTAATTCAAATAATATGGTGGGTTCAAGTAGGATACAGAGCTGGTGTCATCAAGGTTATTTGTAAGTTAGAAGTATCATAAAGGATGTTAAGTTTGACATATATGGCTGGGGAAAAAAAAAAAAGTTCTACAGGTAAACCCAAGTGGTATATTAGTACTTCTGAAGTTTTAAAAAATGAAGATCAGTAAGTAATATGTAAATGGGGAGAATGATTAAAAATGGCACAGGATGAGCATCTGTGCAGGTATTACAATTTTTATTTATTTGAGGGAGTAGTCATAAATTAAATAATTCATGAAGTCATAGTTACAAAGTTGGAAGGAACCTCAGAATTATTTAAATAAAGTAGTCATAGTCCATGAAGTTGCATATTCTGTTATTCAGTGTATTTAAGGTGCTCTGGGCTACTAAATAGTGCAGTATATTAGAATAAATAGAATATCAATTTTCAAAAAGAATAACATATGCTTAATTTCAAAACTACATTGAAAATAATTCAGTATATTCTGAAAACATTTTAAGGTCTTGAACAATTTTAGGTTTATTATATTATAGAAACAGTTATAGTTAGTTATAAGGGACAATTGTAATTGTAAGGGACCTCAGCAGCCAACAAGTGTAACTCTTACCTGAAGAATTTCCACTACAACTTAACTGAAACATGGTCTTAACAGATTTTTCTTAAAAAGATCTCAAAAGTCGTGGTTATATCCCTCCAGGAGACATCTCTTTTCTGGGCTAATAAATATTTTCATTTCTTTCATTCTTCATTATCTTGGTTTCCTCCCTTGGATCTTCAAAATCTTATCAATAACTTTCTTTCTAAACTGGGTTGCACTTATGTGAACATAATACTCCAGGTGGAGTTTGACCACCTGGTCAGAGTTCAGTGGAATTTTTTAATCTCCTTATTCCCGGAAAGTATATGTTCAGTGCCATCCAAGATTGCTTTAGCCTTCTTGACTGTCCTATCACAATGTTGATTCATGTTGAATTTGTAGGTTATTATTTTTATTAACATTAGTTATCATTAAATTATGTCAGGAATGCAAATCAGTCAAAATAGGCTATTTGATAACATGCTGGACAAATCAGCCTTTATTACATGTATAATCAGTGTCCTTGATATTTTATGCTAATACAGAAATCATGAAATTGCTGGTTTTCATGGTGTTTGCATGGTAATAAGAAAAGACTAAGTAATGTGAAATAAATAATTTTTCATTCCTATGCTTATTGTATGGATATTACTTATTTTATTGTTGACTCTGTTTCTTATACTGTCAGTATTTTTTTAGTTTGGCTTATTCTGCATTTCATTGGATACCATTTTACTTCAAAATCAATTCACGGTAGCCTGTAAATCATAGTAAATACTCAGGAATATATGTGTGTGTGTGTGTGTGCGCATATATGTGTATATATGTATGTATGTATTTAAATCTATATTTATAAATTTATATAATTTTATATCTTTTAATAACATATAATATGTAATTACAAATTTATATATAAATGTGGGTGTATATATATATATGTGTGTGTATATATATCTATATATATAATATACAGCACCCTGATCAGTAGAGGACTAGAAGCAGAGAGAATGTTTTTATGTCATATTGGAAGAGGCATCATATTAAGAAGAAAAATAAAGTGTGACATTTGTGAGCAGTTGCTCTTGATCACAGCAATTGTTAATGGATTATTGGTCTGTTATTTTATCTTTTGATGGATTATGTATTTGACTGCAATGAGAAATATTAGCATTTTTTAGAAATTAAAAATTTGGAGTTTGGAAGGTCTAGTGATATGTGACTAAAAATACTTAGTTAATAATTAGTAGAAAAGTTTTTTTTCTTATTAATGTTGAAATACAACTTGACTGTACATAAATTGTTGTAGTTCGAATTTTAACCTTATCATAGTTCCACAAGTCTAACTGCCTAAACAAAGAATTCTACTATGTTCAATATCAAGGAGTATATTGCATTTAGATAGTAGTATTTGACTAGAATTTTGGTATAGAACAGTTACAGTAGATTTTGGGGTACTTAAGGACAAAAATATTGGTCTATGTTGAGAAACTGAGTGACACTATATTCTAATAGCAGAGCAGTTATATATGAGAAGAGTAGAGGGGCTCATGAATATGGCTTCACAGCATGGCTGCAGCAGTGCCATTTGTTTCAGTGGTTTAGAGCTTTTGGTTTATTCCATTTATTATTTACTTATTTATTTGGTCTGTGTTTTACTTATTACCTTGGAACTGTTTGATGGCAGAACATGTGACAGATGTTCCATCCCTATACTGCGTTTGTGATGAAGCTACACCTGAGGTTCAGTTTCATACGTTCTTGATGATATTCTCTGAGGCATTGCTCTTTCCTTCTATTCCCTTGCCATTCCCAATATATTTCCTGCTTCATCTTTCCTAATTTAACTTGGGGAAATTTATGTAATACATACCTGTTTTAAGAAAAGGATCCAACTGATTTCTTTTGAAAAACAGAATATTATATTTTTCTTGCATCCATTTCTGGGTTGGCTTGAGTAGGACAGAGTTTTTAAGTAAACCTATGTGCTAACACTTAGAGGTCTGTCATAGACTTTCAAAAGCTATAACGTTTGAGAGAAGCTACAGAAATTACCTCCAATATTGTAATACTCTTTAGAAAAACTTGTCAAATGTTTAACTATTTTCTACATTTTAGTAGTAAAAGGGAGAAAGGGAAGCCTTAACAAATCTGTTTTATGTATTATAGAGATGTCAGGGACAGGTGGGGGAAGAAGGAAGAGGGAGACAGATAATTTAAGTGAAGGTTTGAAAACAACAGCTATCTTCTTTTGAATAAAATAGTTTTGTTGGCTAACTTTTGTGAAATTTAGTGCAAATATTTTTATTTAATAATATAAGTATTTTAAACATGGTTGGTTAATAACTATTCTGTTTGTTATAAAATATAGGTATGCCTTGGAGACATTGTGTGTTTGGTTCCAAATTCCTTCAATAAAGCAAATATTGCAATAAAACAAATCCCTATTTTTTTGGCTTCCTAGTGAATATGGAAATTATGTTTATACTATTCAGTACTATTAAATGTGCAATACTATGCCTAAAAAAGTACATATTTTAAAATGATACTTTATTACTAACTATCATTACAATCTTCAGTGAACTGTAATTTTTTTTGTTTATGGAGGTTCTTTCCTTGATCTTGAGGGGTGCTGACTGGTCAGGGTGATGATAGCTGAAGGTTGGATTGACTATGGTAATTTTTAAAAACAAGACACCAACGAAATTTGTCTCATCAATTGACTTTTTCTGCCCCCAGACAATTACAACAGTAACATTAAAAGATCATTGGCCACAAATAACCATGACAGATATAATAATAATGAAAAAGTTTGAAATAATTGTGAAAATTACCAAAATATGACACAGAGACATGATATGAGCACATGATGTTGGAAAGATGGCACCAGTAGGCTTGCTTGGTTCTAGGTTGCCATAAACCTTCAATTTGTTATTAACAAAAAAAAAAGCAAAACAAAACAACAACAAAAACAAAACAAACCCTCCTAAACTTGCAATTTCTGTGAAGCACAATAAAATGAGGGATGCTTGTAGATGGATTCTTTTGATAGATAAAATATTGCTTCTAGGAAATAAATGTAAGGTAGGCATATATTGCTGCAAATTAATATTAAGATATACCTGAAGACTTTTGACTACCTTTTAGTTGTAGTCTATATTTGTAGAATTACCTGTGCTTCACAAACATTATAAAAAAAGTACATCAGCAAACCTCTTTTGGGGGATCAGATTTAGTTAAATGGAAACTTTTTCTTTTCTCTTTTTGGTTGAGAGCTGACTTTGTTAGTATAGGGAACTCTTGATCTGAAAACTTATTTCACTATTGAAGATCTTGGACCCATCAGTAATCTGTAACCTTAGATTGCAAGTAACTTAGTAAAGGCCAAGTAACTTTATATCTGTTCCTTGGAACACATATTCGTCAATGCCTTAACGATGAAGAAAATATTACTCACCTACTAGTAACTCACCCTCAAAGCAAAAAAGAGGCTAATTCATATTTTGAAACAATAATACTAATGCTTATTTTTCTATTACCATAGAAGAAAGGTGTTATATTTAAAGCCAAGGGACATAGGTTCAAAATCCTGGCCTTCCCACTCTATGACCTTAGACAAATGGACTGATTTTGTCCTTGCTGTCCCCTTCTCATGTTATAAAGCGAGAGAATTGGACCAGGTGACCTTTGAGCACTCTTCTTGCTCTACATCTATGAAGCTGTGAGCTCATTGAGCATCATTTAACATCAGTGGCTTTCTTGACAGAGAGATCCCACTTTTTTATATTTTTTTATTTTTTTCTATTCTAATTTTAATCATTTCCTCATACATTTATGATTGGAAATAACCTTTTAAATTACTTGCATATTTTAAGTGGGACTTTATTATGCTTTGAGATCAAAGTTTTGTTGAGAAATCTCTTAATTTTATGATAGTAGAAAACAATTGTATAAAAAATTTAAAGTCATATTTAAAAAAAACAATTGATTTTTAGTAAAATAATCAGTGAATTATCCTGTAGCCAAAACAGATAGAATATATTATTTCTAATATGTTGCTCTTACAAACTCTGTCAGTTGAACCAATTCTGCCTTACAGACTTGTAATGTTCTGCATAATATGGGCAAGCTTGGTGAAAATTTCTTAGCATGCATTGTTTTATTGTCTCCTTCTCTTGAAAACATTTTTCTTGTATAAGGTGTTTCCAGTGTTTCCACCTAAACTTAAACTCAGAGCTTAATTGCAGCCAATATTTGATAAATTTTGAAGTCAGTTTGATTCTATATAAGCAGCAGCTCTTCACATTTTCTAAAAGTGCTCATGTATTTAGAAGTAGAAGGGACCATTAAAGTCATCTAAGTTAACCCTTTTATTTTATGCACTAAGAAGCTAAGGGGGATTTGAACAGAGGTACTTTGATATCCTTCAAAAGTTCTTATTCTTATATATCATTTTGTCTCCTTGTTGAAAATCTTTGTTGAATTTCCTTGTGGAAAATCCAGGTTGAGGGCAGCTAGGTAGCACAGTGGGTAGAGCACCAGCCCTGAAGTCAGAAGGACCTGAGTTCAAATGTGACCTCAGACATTTAACACTTCCTGATTGTGTGATCCTGGGCAAGTCACTTAACCCTAATTGCCTCACTTCCCACTCCCCCCCCCAAAAAAAAAAAAGCTAAAAGAAAAAGAAAAGAAAATCTAGGTAAACTATGTTGATAACATTGGTCTGATCAGTTAGTCTGAGTTCTGAGGCAATAGATCTGAAATCTTTTGCTTTTAAACCTCCCTAATAGTTAAAAAAATAAAGGAAAAAAAAAGGACTTCCTAAAGAGATTTTGTTTTTGTTTGTTAAATCTACTGCCAAGTTTTAGAAATTAAAACATCTTAGTTTCAAATCTCTGATTTCCTTTTTATCTGTCCTTCACAGTCCAAAGGTCAGATTCCTTAGCATAAAACAAAACAGTTGCATATATTTTTTTTCTTCCTCTTTAGTTAAGAATTTGTTTATTCCAAGTAATGGTCTTATCTCTTCTTAAATTTCTTAAATAATATAGCTTTAAAAAACTCTTCTGTTTTTATCTTTTCATTCATTGCCAGCCTCTAGTCGTTTTGAATTTTATGTTTGACACTCTCTTTATTTGTCTCTTTCACTCTTTTATATTCACTTTCCATTATTTCCCCCCTTTTCCAAATCTATGTCTTTAAAAAATTTAGGTTGTTTCTTTTTTTTTTTTTTGTCATAAAAATTTATTCCCTAATGCTTTCTATCTTTATGAGGCTTACTCTTCTATAGAATTTTATGCCATGGGTGAGTGACTTGCCTAAGATTACATGACTGTTTAAGTTCTATTTATAGGGCTTCTTAAATCACGACACTTTTAATATTAGGCTTTTTGTGCTTTGATTGTAAAATGCTTAGCCCATTCAAGTTTCTTTTACTTTATGAACGATGATTTGTGCGTGCGTGCACATACTGGTGTTTGTTTAGGGTGTTCTTAAAGTCTTACTGTCATTTTAAGCTGTTTGAACTTTGGTGTGTGTATACATTTGCATGTATTAATATATACATACCCAGGTTCTTATGTGTTTATGCAGGGTGGCCCAAAAGTCAGTGCAATTTTAGATTACTCTATATTTCTGTCTCTGTCTCTTTCCCTTCACATATATACATATGTGTGTGTAGACACATGTGTATGCATGTGTATATATTTGTATATTTACACCTGTATATTAGGCTGACCTCTTCTATGAGAATAGCTTTTTAAATCAGATTCTACAATGTATGCCTTTTAATATAAGGAAGGTCAAAGACTCAGAATTTTTACATTAGAACTAATCTAACTCAGTCATTACCCATTAAATGAATCTCTTGTATGTTAAGGCTGACAAGTGGTCATCTGTTTTTTACTGGAAAGCCAGTATCCTTTTTCTGACTCTCTGATTCATGTAATAGTTTTCTGTTTCAAAATAGACCTTCCTTGTTCTGTACCTTCTAAGGCCCCATGTTTGGGGCGCCAAATGTTGTGTCCGGATTAACTCTCTGGAGGATCTCGGTACCAGCCCAAGTCCTTAGTTTTAGAAGAGGAGTGAGGAGGCGAGACTCACATGGGTGGTCAAACATGGAGTCTGTTTATTCCAAATTCTCTCACCCCTATATACACTAATACTTTTATGTGTTCAAAGCAACACTGCACATATGCTTACTATGTACTGTGCATGTGGGACTACATAAACAACTTGCTATTGTATAGAGATGACTCTTTGCCACTTGGTCTTGCTCTGCTTTAATTACAACACAGATTGTCACTTCCCCCCTGACTTCTCTGGAAGGCCAAGCTCCCTTAGGGGAGACGGGGAGCCGAACCAGACATTGTCAGCAGCTTCCCTCTGGGCTAAAGAGTCTTATGCCTCAAAGTTCCCCCATTATCTCTGACCCTCTACAAATCTCCCTTTCGTTTGTTTTAATTGAAACAAGTATATATCAGTGGGTAAGTCCACCAGCATGGGAGGATTCACACAAGCAAATAGTAATATAACAATATGAATAAACAAGATATTTCCATGAGTCCTAGAAGGAAGGTTTAGAAAATAACTATCAATTCACAACCCCCCACATACCTCCTTCAACAGCCAAGAGATAGTCCAAAGCCAATTTATTGTCCACCACTTCATGTGTCAGGGAAACCAATGGTTCCTGCAGTTTTCAAAGTCCTGTATCAATCTCATTAACAATTATTTTTATGGTCTTGGTAATGTTCATGAGTCAATTGCCATACACATTGGGTTAACAACCATGCTCTCTCGGTGTTGGGCACAGTCAGCGATGGAACCACCCGATGTTTCTTGGGCCTTCTTCGTTTCAAGGATCTGCTCTGTCTCTTTCCAATGGCTCATTGGCATCCATCTTATTCCTTCTCCATCTGTGGAGATACAAGCAAACCCTCTCCCCCAAGCAGTTAGCCTATCTGGTCCTTTCCATTCACCACTTTCTGGGTCTCTCCACATCACCTGACGATTATCTACAGATAATGGAGCTGCTCACACTGAACACTGCCTTTCTGGTGTGTTATAAAACCTGTCTGCCGGAGCCAGTGCATCTTTGTCAAAAATCAAGAAGTTAATAGTATAAAGGGCTAGATTTAGAAGTTCTCTAGGGTTACCTGTGGCTCCCTCTTTCTTTTATTTTTGGAGGAGGTCTTAATGTCTGTTTCTCTTCTCTACAGTTGCCTGACCTTGAGGATTAAAGGGTATGCCAGTGGTGTGTAAAATCTTATACTGTGCACAAAAGTGTGCAAAATGTTTGGAGGTGTATGCAGGACCATTATCTGTTTTTATTGCCTGTGGCACACCCATAATGGCAAATGCTTGCGTGAGGAATTCAGTGACCACTCGGGCTGTCTCTTTTGCTGCTGGTGTGGCAAAAGTGAATCCTGAAAAGGTGTCTACCACAACGTGGATAAAAGACAGACGACCAAAAGATTTATAATGGGTCACATCCATTTGCCAGATTTCATTGGGTCTCAAACCACGAGGGTTCTTCCTTGGAGGCAGTGTAGGAGTGTGGAAAGGAAGGCAAGCTGTACAGGTTTTTATTAGTTTCCTCTCTTGTTATTCCAAATTGTAAGCGTAAAGCTCGAGCAGCCTGATGGTATGTAGAATGAGATTCTTGGGCTGCCTGAAATAAAGGAGTATTGGCTAACATGGTGAGAAGGTGATCTGCCTTTCAATTTCCATAAAACACAGGACCTGGAAATCCCGTATGAGAGTAGACATGTAAGATAAAAGTAATATTTACCTGGACATTTTCTCACTTGCTCCTGAAGTTCCTTAAAAAGGTGATATATTTATTTGGGCTGTGACAGTTCTTTGTACTACACCTATTAAATAGGCTGAATCAGGTATTATATTTACATTTCATGGATAATAAGAAAGAGCTAGCATAATTGTATGTAACTCATTCTGCTGAGTAGACTGAAAGGAAGTTCTGAATACTCTTTTTATAGTTAAGTCAGGAGAATATACAGCACAAATGTTATATTTTAATGCATATGTAAAGAGGGTTGATCCTTTAAGAGGAACCTTAGAAACATTTTCTTCAAAAATCCATGGCCAATTATGTAATAGCTGGGTTACCTTTAAGGAAAAAAATTTGGAGCTGTGGCCAATAAAATTTGCCACTCTGGGGTGGTTTCACAGCATACATTAATTTGTGCATTGTTATCCCAGATAATTTTATTACTTAATGGTCTTTAATAAGATTCTAGCCACAAGCATTGGGTAGGAGTAAGGCTTTGTTCTGGTTGTGCTTGAAGGGTCATCCACGCCATGATACTGTCTCCTTGATGAAGGACTGCTGTAGGTGTCTCTTTTGTAGCAAAAACTGATATTTCCAAAGCTTTTTGAGTGACTCAACCACATTGGATAAAGCCAGTTAAACCTCTCTCTTGAGTTTCTTTTATAAGCTGGCATGAGGAGTCTAAAGCAGTGTCTTTCCTTTAATGTCATACAATGGTTGTAATTGATAAGTAGCTAAGCCTAAACTGGACACATCCATTGGATACCCCCTATCAATTTCTGAAAGTCATTTAAGGTGTTCAATTTCTCTGTTCTTAAAGACAGTTTTTCTTCCGCAAATATCATGGTATATACCTCATATCCTAAATATTGAAAAGAAGTATGCCTTTGTATTTTTTCCTGGGGCTATATTCAATTTGTAGTTCCTTAGAGCTTCTGTGGTCTTTTGTAGACATGCATCTAACATTTGCTCCTCAGATGCACATCCTAAGATATCATCCATGTAATGTAATATCATAACTTTTGGAAATGCTTTTCTTTCTGGAGTAAGAGCAGCTGCCACATACATTTGACACATGGTAGGGCTATTTTTCATTCCCTGTGACAAAACTGTCCATTCAAATCTTTTATAAGGCTCAGCTAAATTAACGCTGGGCACTGAAAAGGCAAATCTTTTCATATCCTCCTTATCTAGAGGGATAGAATAGAAACAATCCTTAATGTCTATAACTCAAAGAGGCTATTCTCTAGGCAACTGAAAGAAGTCCAGGCTGAAGAGTTCCCATTGACTCCATCTGTTCATTTACTTTTCTCAAATCAGTCAACATCCTCCATTTTCCAGATTTCTTACAACAAATACTGGGGAATTCCCAGGACTTAGAGAAGGTTGTAAGTATCCTTGGTCATGTTGCTCCTGTACTATATCTAATAAGGCCTGGATTTTTTCTCTGGTTAAGGGCCATTCTTCCACCCACATTGACTGGTGTGTTAATTTTCCATTGGATGAGAGTAAGTATAAGGGCTGGCAGGCCTTCAACTATGGCTCTGCCTAAAAAGCTGAAATACTCAATAGTAATCTTAACTGCAGCAAAATATTTCTTCTCCTTTGCCTTGCCTTGGGACATATAAGGACAAAATTGTGCTGGAAGGGCTGATGGTATTATTGGCCCTCCTCTCATCCATAAAGGTGAAATTGAGGAAGGAGGATCAGGAAGCTGAGAATACCTCAAGGGTGCATGTGTGGACTTAGGTGGAAGAGAAGGTGGGCTACTCCTCTCAAACTTCCCAGGGCAGTCCTTATGTCCCTTCCTATCCAACTTACCAAGCCCCTCAAACCTTCTAGAGCAGTAACAAACAATATAAATAAATAAAATTCTAAAAAAGACTTCCTTAGCTCATGTGCTGTACCCTCACCTTGTTTTTCTCCTCATACTTCCTGGTTTGACACCCTGTATTAAAAGATTTCTTTTTCTTATATGTGGAATTCCTTAAAGCCAATTTTATCCCATTGTATTCAATTAGTTGTTCTCCCATTACCTTCGGCATCTCTGCCTCCAAACTCTCTTCTTTGGAGAGCCATGGAGACCTGCACTCCGGAGCGTCTGAGAACTCGGTGATCTGCTTCTGAGTTACCAACAAACCTTACTTCTAAGTGTGCTTCTTACTTCCCTTGGGAGGAAGGCTCTTCTCTTAGCAGATGCCCCGTTTTGGGTGAAAAACAAAAGTGACTAGTTTAGCCCTTACCAAATCTTCCCGCTTGCCTGTCTTTATACTTACACTATTTCTAAGGTCACAGGGACTCTTCCACTGAATTCGCTGATCACTTCAGTCGAGCTGCTTTGGCCCTTCTTTGCAAGGCCCCACATTTCTAGGGCCCCTCGTTTAGGTGCCAAATTTTGTGTCCGGGCTAGTTCTCTGGAGGATCTCGCTGCCATCCCGAGTCCTTGGTCTTAGAAGAGGAGTGAGGAGGTGAGACTCACGTGGATGTGAAAACATGGAGTCCGTTTATTCCAAATTCTCTCAGCCTTCTATACCCTAATACCCTTATATAAGTGCAGCACGTGCATGTGCTAACTATATACTGTGTAACCACATAAACAAGTGCTTTTGTGTGTAGATGTCTCTCTGTCTCTTGGTATCACTTTGCTTTAATCACAACCTAGGTTGTCATGCCCCCTGACTTCTCAGGAAGGCTGAAAGCCCATAGGGGAAATGGGGAGCCTGAACCAGACATTGTCAGCAGGTTCTTTCTGGGCTGAAGGGTCTTATACCTAACCCAGAGTTCCCTCACTGACTGGGACCCTCTACACTTCCTCAATTCCTGTTGCCCCTACTTCTGCCTCTTGTAGGCAGCTTAGTTTTCTTTCCTTTAGCTCAGAATTCTTGATTCTTTTTGTTATTTCTCATACATTTCCAAAACTTTTTGATATTATTTATATTGCCATTTTTTTATTGAAGAAAATAGGATCAGATACTAAATTCATATAGATAGTAAATGGGAAAGTTAGAATTTGAATTTGAGTGCTGATTTTAGATCCCTTGCTCTTGTCCACTATATCACACTACATTGTTTTTCACTATTATGTTTTTTATTGACTTGCACAAAACAATATGAGACTCTACAAATACTACCTCTTATTTCTCTTAGATTTGATCTACCTTAAGATAGAATCTGATTAAAAACCCTTACATGTATGGAAGAGCATAGTAATTATGGGCTTTTTCTTAAACAATAGGAATTAAACTTAGGAAAACCACTATCTTTTACCCAAAATGGCAAATTAGGGAAAACTTTAAACCTTTCTAAAACATTTAAATCATCCAAGTTTTCATTTGCCATTTTCATAAATTTACTAGAAAACAATGTAGCTCTAATAAATCCAATACTGAATCAATTTATATCTCCCATAACCAAAATTTTAACAAATCAGAAATTGTCAAAGGATTTAAATCTTTATTATTTAATATGTAGATTTAATGTATCTTTGTATGCTCGAAACTGGACTAATTGCTGCCTGAATGGACAGCATAAGATCACATCTTCTAAAAGTCCTCTTGAGTACTGGGAATGTAGGGAGGAAATTTTTTGTGGTTTGTGTGAACATGGTGACTTGTAAAATTCCCCTTCCTCTGTCAGCCAGGAGAAGGATTTAATAGCAGCAGAGCTCTGGGTGCTGACCAA